>NW_010126725.1:0-57996 GCF_000699245.1 Pterocles gutturalis
GCAGCCTTGGCCTTTGAGTTCATTTTTATGTGTGTTTGCGAGATCGTGAGACCTGGGAGAGATCGGCGTTGGAAAGGTAAATATTTCTGTAGAGTGTCTGGATGGGTTTGCTTCAAAGAGCAGCGCTGCTCAGAGCTGTTAGGCGCAGGCCTGCGTGTGCCTCCTGACAGCACCTGGGGACGGAGGAGAGAAGCAGCGGCGGGGCCGAAAGTGAGTCCAGCTCTGCAGCTGCAGCGAATTGTCATCTTCTGCACGTTTAATGTCTACTCCAGACGTTTCATTAAGGCCAGGCATGGTAAAGGACAGCACAGTGTAAAAAAAGAAAAAAGCTAAAGTCATTGTTCTTAATGACAGAGGGGTAATTTGTTTTACTCGCGTGGAATGTAAGATGTTATTTTCTGCAGTTTACTGAGTGTAGTTAGTGATCTCCTAGACTGTCACTGAGCTATAGCTAGACAGAATAATGATGAACTTGAAAACTCTTGTATAAGATTCCTTTTGCTTTTCCTGCTTTAAAAGGACCTTTTTAGAGTAATTATCTGCCTGGTAGGTAACATCTTACATGTTGTCCGTTGTATGTAGAACTGCAGAACTCATAGATTTCACATTGCTGAATTAAGCATCTTAGGGATGTGAAGAAATGCCATTCTGAACACAGTTTGTGGTGCCCAGGAGTTGTGAAAACAGAGCACTGAGACTTCTGGTGTAGGTATATAGAAGTGCAGGGGCTGGTTTACAAACACTTTTGATTTGTTTTCTCAGAATATCTCATATTATTTGATTAGTTTGTAGGAAGAAAAGTGCGCATACGATGTTCCTATTGGTGTTAAAACTAGAAGTGGACTTTGAGTGACATGGGAAGTTTAGCAGTGAGCTTCTAACAGAGCCAGAGTCAGCATAACTTAATGTTGAGCTGTATGAATGCCATTGGAATTTTATTTCTCAGCATTTCTTTTTCAAATTACTCTCTCTGAACTGGATGTGAGAGATTAGGACCGTGGAAATGGCAGAGGTTGATTGCTTGAGTTACGGGACGCTCTTACTCTGCATGTTTTCCAACTGAAAGTTCGTACCAATTATCACCAAGACATGATTTTTGCAGGGTCTCAATAACTGTAAGCAAAAATTTGAAGAAGAAAATGAATGAAATTGGAAGAGGATTCTAGAAGGTGTTAACATACTGCTCAACGTTCAGGGGAATTTTGTATCCATCTGTTCTAAACTGGTTGGTACCGGTAGCTTCAGTGCCTCTGTTGCTGACAGGGAAAACTTTAGGGAAATCTACCTCCTGGCATGAAAAGATTAACATAATGCATGTGAGAATAAAGAATTTTGCTAGTAAAGCTTCCTCTTCCTCCTTAATATATATGCAATGGGCATGATTAAATTACATATTTAGAGGATTAAAATACACAGCTCATACTGCTTTGGGACAAGAATCTAATTACTATGTTTTGCTGATTTTATTTGTCAACAAGAAGGGAAAACTGTTGTAAAGTTTATTAAAACTACAATGGAAAGTTTTGCTTTGTCAGCAACTTACTAGTGGTTCTCTAAAACCCACGTAAGGAGGGGAAAAATGGCTTTCTGCTGCAGCTTTAAACTCGAGCTCTGTTTTTTTAACGTGAGAGTATTTTTTGTTAAAGAGCTTCTATCTGTCTGACTGTCTCCCTTTTTGCATGTTTGGTATGTATTTTATGACTAGCAAATATTAAAGTTTCGCTACAGAAATTTTTTTACCATCATCGTTGGTGATATTTGTACTGAGCTGTAATATGGAGGATGGTTTTCTCCAAATCGGACTAATTAGTTGACCTAATGGACTTGAATTCCAATCTTTCTCCTTGCCCCCCCCCCCAAATGGGGTGTATGTGAGTGTGTGTCTGTGAAGAGACAATGATAGTATGGTTTGATGATAACAACAGAGTAGTCTTTTTGGTCTTTCAGTTGTGTTTCAGTGGGCACTTTAGGTTAAAATTCACATTGCATCTTGTTTGGGTGCTGGGTTTTGAACTGTGTTCGTTTGCATTGATGTGTCAGATGATAAACCGTCATCTCGGAAAGCAGTTGTAAGAATTAGGCACTGTCTAGGAAAACTGAATGACTTCGTGTTTGATAGCAAATATAATAAATAATTCTACAATCTTATCAGCAGTTCTAATAATATTCAGTCATACTTTCTGATAGAAATGGTTTTATCTAATTTCTTCAGATATAAGCAACTCCTGATTCTGTACTGAACAGTTGTGGAGGGGGTTAATTTCAGTTCAACGCCTTAAAATATCTTGCCTGTAACATGAACTTGGAGCAAAAAAAGAATGGGAACCTTTCTCTTCCTGTCGGCATTTGTATAGATAAAACTCACCTTGACAAAGTTTTATTTTTTAAGTTGAGAAGTACAGGAGATAGAAGAAATGACCATCACAAATGCTGATATTGCTTTTTTTTCTCTGTAATGAGGTTATTGTGATCCTAATATCATAAAAAAGGTATTTGTATATTTGTGGGTTTCTTTATCATATGAAAGATAACTCCCTAATTAAAAAAGTAAAATCAAAATATTAATTGTAACTTCTCTGCAGCTGTTGGACTTCTTAAGCTCTTTACAAATAGTTCATAGTGGTGAGAACGCAAGCAGAGCCCAGTCAGAACCCAGTTTCAAGTACTTTTTGGTGAGATTTGTGTGTACAGCTGTTAATCTTTCATATTATTTTCAAGTTTACATGTAAGGGCAGCTAAATTGCCATTCTCTCTAGACTAAGCTGTCCCTAGTTGCCAGTGAGAAATTTGGTGTTTTTATTTAAGCCTGGAGTAGGTACTTGCCCATTAATTATCTCTAGGAATGTACAGCCCTAATAGAGAATATTGCATGTGAGAGGCAAATGTTGAAGTTTGAACTACCCTTCCTGGAACAGAAATTATGTCTGACCATCCCCTTTGTTTTTTGGAAGCCTGGTGGGTGCAGCTCTGCCTCTGGTTTAAACTGGCCTACCATTAACATGTACCATGCCATCTCCTGCGCTGCCATTAGTGTTCCTGGTGAGTCGGATCAAAAACCTGATCCAGCTGGAAGTGATCCAGCCATCTCTTCTCTTCCCTCCCCAAAATTTTGTAATGCAGTGGTGGGGAGAAGGAAGAGAAGAGGGAAGTTTGTATGTGTTCCAGATCTTCTGTTAAATGAGTTTTATTCTACAGTAGCAAGCACTAGAAGCTCTTCAAGGTTGGACAGGGGGCTGGGGGAAGACAGTGCCTCAGTCAAGGAGGGAGTCTGTGGGATTGATCAGAGAAGGTGAGGATAGTAGATGAGGAAGGATTACTCTTTGGTGAGGTGGGAGTGAAATAATCCTGCTACTTTCTAGCTGTTTGGTGATACTGGATTTCGAAAGCAGTCCATGTCTGAGTAACGTAATATGCCGTAACAGGGAGAACAAGGATTGAGCAGCTTTATTGAGATCTCAGATTATTGCTTGAAATTGTATTGAAACACTGGTTGGCTGTACTGTGGGAGTACTTCTGCTAAGTGATCAACAAACTTCCGTCTGGTATCTGTTAATTCAGCACCTTGAATCCAGTGTATAGAAGTCTGTCATTTGAAATAAATTCTTAATATTTTAAGTTTAATTTTTTTTTGTTTGAAAATACATGAATAATTTGAAAGGCTAAGCCTCTTTTCCTAAGCCCACAGAAGAAAATTTAATTAATGGTTAATTGATTGCCAGATTTTTATTTAAGGTAGTTTCCTAGTGCCTGTGGCCCTTGCTGGGGTATTATCCTTCTAAGCATTGTGCAAGTACCTAACAAACCACTGTTATTTGAAGTGAAATGATTTACCTTTCCAATTATTAAATCTTATGCTTTCTAGAAATATTAATTTCTACTTTTTTGGGATGTTGAAATAATAAGTATCTTGTGATTCCTTCATTCGGGGGAAAAAAAAAATCTTCTGTCAGTAGGCCTGCCAGTTGCATATGTTTGGAAAAATCCTTCAGAAAACTTCTTAAATTGTCCATCATAATATAGTGTGCATGGTTCCTTAGTATATTATTTATATTTGAACTTCATTTGTGAAGTTTGTGATTGTTGGCAGTTCTGGCTGCACACAGCTATGCAAAGAATTTACTAGCATTTCTTTTAAATATAGCTCTGTTGCCCAATAGTTATTACTTTCTGCTGAGTAGCCCGAGGCATTCTTTCAGAAGCTGTTTTCTTGTGTACCGGGTTTCCTGAAATAAGAGTTTTAATGCTGCTTCACCAGTATATCTCCAGCCAGTGAACAATTCTTCCACTTTGCCTTGCTGGTTCTGTCATACTTTTTTGTTTAGTTCCACCTTCCCCTTCCCCATGTCCCTGGTCATTTTAGACACTTTCAGAATAAATTTTAACCTCATGCCACGATTCTGTTTCCCATTGAAAAGTGTGATATAGAGCAATTGTATGAATTATTTAATGTGTTTATCTATTATGTTATTGTTTGTGATTTTATATTTAACTTTTTTTGGTAATACATGTTGCAGCTGCTGCTGTTGCTTTTTCTGTGAAATCGGTAAAGTCTGAATTTTGACTAATACAGAACCATGCACGTTCCCAAGCACATACCAAGACAGTTCAGAACTGCTGATGGGCTCTGAGGCTTGATCTCGCCCCTTTTCACCGGCACTACAACATCTGTTTCTGAGAGTGGAAATAAGAGGCACAACTTTTTGAAAATGTCTTTCCTTTCTGGAAGGCTGCACGTGAGAAACTTGAATATTGTTGTACCTAGTTTGCAGGCCTTATGCTTTTAGTGAAATAGCTGTGAGAATTAGTGATGTGGTGAGAGCTCTGCCTTTGCTTTTATTGGCAGGTGCTGTTCTGAAGAGTTATCTGGGAAGGGGGTATTTTTGTTAGAGATATTTTGGGGGCAGTTCTGAGAGATTAAGTGGATTTGAGAAGTCAGACTTCGTGGACTGCAGCGGGTGAGAGTCACCAGGTGAGGCACTGCATCTTTCTAGATTCTCCATTGGAAAAGGTCAGGTTTGGGTCAGTACATACCTACGTATGTTACTTTTTAATGCACAAATTTAAGTTGAAGAGCACAAACACAATACCATCTTCCAGGGAAATCCTGGAAAAGAGCCACAATTACAGTCAGCTGTTCAGGGCAGAAACAACTTGTTGGACAGCCAAGGAAATGCAAGTGCAATGATCATCTTCTTTGTGAATTAATGCGATATTACAGGTATTAGTCAGGGCAACTATGAGGTAGGGAATTTGTTCAAGGCTGAAGAACTCAGGAGAAAGTCTTTAAGGGAGTTCTAGGTCCTTTTCCCTATAATTGTTTTTCTACATAGGAAGGGAGATTAGGTTATTTTAATAATGAAATTCTTAGCAGGTTTCAGTAATGTGCTTGGCACCGTAAAAGGAAAAGTGGTAGCACTACTGGAAATCAGAAAAAGCTACTTTTAGTGCCTTTATTTACTCTATGATAAAGCACCTAAAAGAGTGGCATTATGGCATAATGCCGTGCCAATGCTCCCTTTGTTTTTCCTGTCCATTTGCTACTTTTCATCATGGAGGAAGAAACTAAAATTTTCAGGTCTGCAATGTGCCTTTGAAATAGAATAGTTGGAAGTTAGTATGTCTTTTTTTTTTTTTTGATTTGACTGGAGATTATTATAAAAGGAGCTTCTTTAAAATGCAGTAAAGCCCTAACAAAACCATAAGTCCCCAAATATTCCACTAAATTAAAATTGACTGGTCTTTCATTTTTATGTATATACATGTGTGTATGTATGTATATAAACACATATGAAATTTAGATATCTTTTTAAAAAAAAGCCCAAAACAGCCCTTGCTGAACTAAAACTTTGGAGTTAGCATAACAGGTTAAACCATTACTTTCCAGTTTATCGTGTACATCTGAAGTGAAATAAACCCCAGGATTTTTTTTTTCCTTATTTCAGAAAACTGACATATTTGCAGGTGGATTCTTTTTTTTTAAATTACTATTATTTTTTGCACAGCTTTGTGTTGCCCGTAGGGACATTTGAACAGTTCATGAACAAGTCATTTCCATATCTGCTGACTGGCAACTATGAGTCACTCCCTGTTAGTCTTTGGCCAGACTTGTCTTCTAATAATGAATGCCTTCCCTCAAATTCTTGCTCCTCTTTAGGAGATAGATGGCTTTTGCATATGGAATCCTCCACATATTATCACTCAGTTGGATAAGAAGACAGCCTTTTTGTGTAATTGTGTGCAATCTGTATTTTTTTTCACTTACCTGAAGTGTATTTAAAACTTGTCAAAGCAGTATTAAAATAGTGGTAAGTGCTTTGCTTGAAGGGTGGTGCTATTTATCTCTCTTTATATATTAAGTACTAGCCTAGCAAGCATAATGGAAGTGCCATACTGTAGCAAAATAGCTGAACTGTTACATGTATTTCCATTATTTTTTCAACCAGAAATAAAAGATACATGACTGAGTGAAAGGAGTCCAGTGTTGAGAGAGGCATCCGAAATTTGGCCCACTGGCTGCAGCCCTTCATAAATACGGACAGGCTCTTCAGCTGCAGTCTGTCCTGTGAGGGGCAGGCAGTATCTTATTGAAACCCTTAGCTTCGTGTCATGCTCAAGCCCATCAATTCTGTTGGGTTTGCCCACTTGTGTAACAACTTGTGGCCCTGTGAAGTTGTTGTGTTCAAAGCCCAGCTTCTTGAGAAAAGTGGCATTCGGAGAATTGTTCAGTCACTTAGGAGAGAAAGCCAACCTCTTTTCTTCTGGAACTGGGTCAGCTGGTTCTTTATTCAACCCTCAACTCCTCTCCACTTGACCTTTTGAGTTTTGGAGGATTGAAGTCCCTCCATTTGGTGTTCCTATCAGTAATTGCTAGATTTAGGCATACTGGTAGTGTTATAGGTGGTGTACCCATGCACTTCGCTGAAGGTCTAAATTCTCAATACTTGCAGAAGCGTTCATGTTGCACATATACATAAAGTTTTGTGTCAGGAATATGTGGACTGTCAGGACATCACTGTTATTGCAGGGTGTGCCCTTGAGTGTCAGGGTCTAGCTTCGTATTGAGTGTTCGTATGTTGCAAAGTAATTAACTCATTGCTTAGCTTAGCTTTTCATGGCTATAAGTTAAGATTATCTTTTTGCCATAGAGGCACTGTTTGCAGATATGTCTGCAGGAAGCCCAGCTACATACGCATGTCTTTTTATTGTCTCTAGTATTCAGTGTGTTGTTGTCCTTACTTTGCAATATCCTTGTGTCATCATGGTTCCAATAACATTACTGCTATAATAATTATTATTCAAGCTTTCTGGTAGTAATAAAATTCATCATGAGTAGCTGGGAGTCTAGGGCAGTGAGAGAATTAATAAGATAATTAAATTACAAAAAGTATTTGGAAAGAAGCTATCTATCATTTTGGCCCAGTCTTTGCCTTCTTTTACGTCCATTCTCTCTCTACATCCGGTTAGAGTTTAAAATGACAGCTGACATCCTTTTTTTTTGTCAACTTGCTTTTTAATTCTGAGTACTAATTTGTGTTGAACCATATGTAAAACTTAAGTGCTGTTTTGATAAAACAGCTTTTGATGATTTTGAAGTGTTTATGCAAACCTTGTGCATAATTGCTGTAAAACTGTAAAGAGTGTGGGGATGGGATCTTAGGTTCCTTAAATTAAAATGCATATCTTCCCTGTTTATTTCTGTAGTGTTTTTTCTCTCAGAAGATCTTATTCTTCTATTTTTTTAATATATATAAAAGTACATAGGAAAGGGAGAGTAAGGAATATATAAATTTATAATGCATATAATTAAAAGAAATATAAATGTTATGTATGTATATATTCCTCACACTCATTGTCTGTATTTTCCAATGTTGTAGTATAGGACTGATCTTTCTTGGACAACATGTTGAAAGGCAGTAGCATTTCATTTCACTTTGAAAAAGGTGCAAGAAGGCTCTTGAGAATGTTAAAAGAATTTGGAGATATGAGAGCAACTGAACAGAGATTATGCTTGTTTCTATCACTTTCTGCAAAGCGGAGAGGGAAATCCAGCTAATTTAATTATTTCTTTTTCATCTTGAATCTTTTCTCTATGTATCTTTCCATTTTCAATACTTCTGTTATCTTCTTTTCTAGATATATTGTTGAACACATTCAGAAAGATTGCATAAATACCATATCTGGGTTTTCTTTGAAATATTTGCACTTTGTGCATTGATTCTCTGGGGGGCTTTGGAGGAAGGTTTTGCAGTAGTCAAAATCTCTTTTTGCAAAACGTAGCATTTGCAATGGGTTTTAATATACAAAACATTAATCAGCAATTAATTGTATTATATTGGAGTTGATTTTGATAATTCATTCTGAGCAACAGATTTCTGTAATTCTGAGAAGGAGTTACAAATTCAGAGTAAAAGGATGTGAAGTCAAAAAGCAGGATGTGTCTCCAGAACAAAACAAAGCAGTCTAAGATTTTGATTCCTTTAGCATTTGAATGACAGATGTGAATTGAGGAGAAAATAACTTTTTGGAAGATCTCATTTGAATTTTTTGATTCTTTCAAAAAATAGGGATTAATTTTTGCAAAAGCTGGATCAAGCCATGTCCTTCCATTGTCTATGGTAAAGGCAATATCCAGCAGGGTTTTATTCCCATGCTGAAGGACAAAACTAGTACACCTTGTCCATTGACCAAAACACTCTTGAACGCAAAGTATATCACTTTCTGAAGATGTAGTTTTGTACCCGGTACACAAAATGTCTTGTATGAGGATCCATGTTTTTGGGAACAAAGTCATGATACCAGATTTTTTGTATGCTGGTGTTGAATGAAGTGTTTCATAGGTAGAATACTACTTCAGCTGCACTCCCACTGACAACTTTGGAGCTGAGATTTTTCAGCATCTCATTTGTCAGTAAACCTTCAGCAGTGTATGCTCTTAAAAGTGAGGAAAGATATTTTCCTGGCAAAATATCTATAATTGCATACTATTCTTGATATACTATCCTATGAACTGTGCTGAGATGACCATAGCGCTAAAATGCTTTCCCTTGATGAAGTTAGTTATTCCTTTGGGAATATCAAATGTCTTATAGTTTGCCCCTATTATTTTTTCTTTATTTTTCAAAAAAAGCAAAACAAAAGAAGTTTACAAAACCCTCCTGCTTATCTGAGAATCATTTAGTGTGTTTTAATAGGTTTTTAGGCAAATTAACTATTTTGTATTAACTTTGGTTATGCTGCCAACAAGGCAAGCTTTTGAAGATAAGTGCCTAATAAATAGTTTGCTGTCTTATGATGAAGCGATTAGATCTTGCTGTCCAATTTGATGACTTCAAAGTGTGTAAAGTGGGATTGGACTGAGTATGTTTTTGTACTCCATTTCACTTACAAAGATGTATTAAAGAGTAGATACGTATTTGCCTTTTGGAGAATGTTCTTGTCTACAGAATGACCTTTTAGAATGTGATCATTTCTTAGGAATCAGAATGTTGTATACTCTTACTGTCTTCCTACTTTTATTAAAACAAATTTTATTTTTTAAATACTTCTGGGCTTCCCTCCCTTTGCTGTCTAAGTTGTTAGTCCTAACATGCTACTTGTGCAGCTCCTGTTGGTTTGAGCGAAGAACAAACTTGGAGTAGCTGCTCTGTTTTAGCAGGACCTGGGTAAGGTTTAAACTTATCTTCAAGAACTTAATGTTTTTGTTTTATCAAGCTGTGAAAAAAAAAACAACCTAGAACATTTCTGGCACAGTGCTTGTTTTATACTTCTAAATTAGGGCCTATATTCAGTGTGTTTAATGTATATGCACCTAGCCAGGGTGGTGATCAGAGCTGAGCCAGTTCCAGTGCCAGCAGAGATCAGAGCATGGAGCATGAAGTTAAAGCACTCTTTATTTCAGTTTAGTTTAATCCTTTGGGCTCTGAGCTGCAGAGATGGTGTATGTTTGCTTCTGGACAGGAAAGGACATCCACCCCTTCATCCAGCACAGAAAAATCTGGTATAGGGTATTTGTCAGGCTTCTTAGTTATTCATGAGGCATGTTAAATGCATTTGGCCTAAAGGCAAATTTGTCTTGTAAGCACATGGTCAAGCTTAGAGGAGAATATTAAAGTTGAACTTTTGAAGAGGGGAAACGAGGAGCAGAAAGGACGTGTATGTGAGGATCAGTGCAACTTCTGCATGTGTGAGCTATCCACAGACTGTCTGATCCCAACAAAAAGGCAGAGGGTATTGGGGAATACGCTTATTTTCAAGGCTGGCTTCACTCTAGCTTAACATTCTGAAAAAGTACTGGCTTCTGATTTCTGTTGCTCTGTCATTTACCCTCTATGTATGGTTAAACCCGCCTCTCCTTGCTGATGCGAAAAACCAACATAAAACTGGGGTGATGGATTAGCAGAAAGAAACGATAAATCAAATGGTAAAACATTTATACATAACCTCCTCCGGTTTTCCTGTCAATGTTTTCCAAACCATACTCTGAAAAACATGGTCCTGGTAACATATTTGTGGGAGCATTTTTCTAAACATTTGTGGTCACTGGAGCAACCCAAAGCATTGTTTCTGGTGATTTTTATGTGCCTGCTTATGTGTGCTTGCATGGTGCAGATGGCAAGGCAGTCTTAATATGAACATTAGGAAAGAGAAATAGATGATAAATTATTCACATATCAAGTTTAAAGAAAAATACATAGAAGTGAAGGAGGAATGAAGATATTAAAAGACATTTTTTCTTTTGTTTTTCTCTTGTTCTAAGCCATAGAAAAAAGCCCTTAGAAACTGAATGACCGTTTTATATTTTCCAGGAGCATTAGTGGTAATTATGTGTAAGTTCTAAATATGTGCACTCTAAACAGGTGGAAGCTTGTGTCAAGGTTGTAGTTAAAAGCACATAATGTTTTGTGATAAGTAGGGGGATGTAACAAACTTAAATTTCTTCAACTGGTGCTATAGAATTTACATATAAAATATTAGTTTTGCTTTAGATGATGAGAAAAGGCTTTAAATGTTAACTGAGACTGAAATACTAGCTTTCAAGAATTAATGCTGAAAAACAGGGTAAACTTTTTTTTACACTCGCTTCCTCTCATTGTTACGCTATCTTAAACAATATGAAAATAAAAATGGCATTTACATCATGTACTTTTTAAGTATTAAAAAAAACCTACTAAATGCCTGACAACATGATACTTAAACAAGAAAATCTGTCAGGTATTCTTGTAGGAGCAGGAAAGTGAAATACAGTCATTTTTCCTACATCTCTTTTACTTTACTTGATATATATTAAGTATGTGCACATAATTGTAAACGTGAGATGTCACTAGTATGTAAGGGAAACCTGTATGAAAATCCTCTCAGATACCCAGGAATTGATTTGGATGAGATTTCTGCCTTGATAGAATCGCACGCCTGCAAACTCTGCAATTCTTTAATCCTTCAACCTTCGCTGTATCAGGTTCCACAATTAAATAGTGACGTAAATTGGCAAGAATATTTGGCTTCTCTATAAAAAAATGACTAGACCTCACAAATACATATCAGGCAGAACTACCAGGTAGTTTAAAGCTTTACCAACTGATAAGGGTTAACCAAAAAATGTAAACCTTAAAAAGGGATTGTTCTTTTTGATTTGTTCAAAACCTTTGTTACAAGGAATTTGAAGAGCTAAAAAACCTGTGCTATTTAAGGATCAGAAATGCATTGATTTTGAACTTGACTAAACTTGTTGTCTTGTGTAATTTCAGTAGCGCCCTTCATAATTTTCCTGCGGTATTTAATATGCGGCATTTTGTGGTGACAAGATTTTAAGCAACTGCCTGCTGTACGAGATGGGATGTGGGAACACAGTGTACGCTGCTGGGTTGTGTGTGTGTCATCCTCGTCTAGTCCCAGGGAGACCCTCACACAGGCTTTGAGTGTTTGGTATGGTTTCAGAGCAAAGAATCCTTGTTTTAGGCAGTTTATAGACAGAAAGAAATTAATGATTCGAGGATAATTATTTTCTTAAGTTTATCGCTGCTGCTTCCTGTTTGATCTAAATGCGAGGTCAAAATTATCTGAAAATATCCCAACATTCCATGGAAAGTACGGCACTTGAATTATTACCAAATGCGAGGTGTTTAGGAAGTGTATCATTCAAGAACTGTTAGCATATGTCAAAGAGCATATGAATTAGTTGCAAAAGTATTCTTGGATAATGGTGGCTGTTTTTCCCTAACAATTTCTTTAGCAAACAAGTAACAGTTGTCACTTTTCCAAACTATAACTGATCTTACTGCAATAATTACACATTTTAGTACTACTGTTTTATTGTACTCTGCTGCCCTGACAGCAATACTGATTTTATAAATGTAAAAATTAGTTATGCTTTGACTCCTTCTTTTTTTTCTTTCTTTTTTTTTTTTTTTTTTTTTTTTTTGAGTAAAAGATAGTCTGGTCTAAAGCAAACTTCCTAAATTGCACTTTAGTACTTATTAATCATTCTGTGACTGTAAACTCCAGTAGGCATCACAGACCGCTTGTTAAATGAAGTATTTGTGTTTTCAAACTAGAACCAGACACAATTTTTTGTAGGGTAGTAGTTAACGCATTAACTAGATACATAGCATTCTAAATTTGATATGGGGGGGGTTGTTTGTTTATTTTAAGTGGAGGCTTATATCAGGTGAAATTGGAGTGCTTTGGATTATTTTGTTTTATAAAAGGATTACTTTGACCAGAAAATTGCAGTGTAACTTGTACTTGAAAATTTTGTGTGGTAGACTCACAGATTAACAATTCTGGTAGCAGTCTTGTGACTGTTTTTTATATTATAATAGTTGCAAGAAAACTGTGCAGTAGCGCTGTCTTTCATGACTGGTTGCTAAAGAGCTACACTCTGTTTTGGCATTTGGTGGGATTTGGGGGGCGGTGGGGATGTTGTTTGGTTGGTTTTTTTAAAGTGAACATCCAAGAAGAACCTTTACTAATGCCAACTCCTGGAGTGGCATTTTCTAATGAAAATTTAAGATCTCTTGCCTTGAGTGGTCTAGCAACCACTGGATCAACAAAATGCATGTGGCTTTCCTTGTTTGTGTGTTTTGTGGAAATTTTCTCTTTCATGCTCTGTGAGCCTTGGCTATGATGTTAGAATACAGAACATTTTTTATTGAGCTTTTTGCCATTTTACAGGTTAATTTGTGAACCACTGACTGAACAGAACAGTTTTTACAGACTATAAAGGGCAGCCTTGTAACATGGAGTAACAATCAAATAAAACAGAGTCTGTTGGGGAAAGTAATTTTCCCACATCTTTTAAAGAGTCCGTACTGAAGCACAGGGAAGGTTGGGGTTGCAGGGTCTTGTGATGATTCATGGCAATAGAAAAGATCATGGGACGGGAGAAGGTTAGTACTAATAGTGTAGGCACCTAACGGCCATCAAGCATGGAAATGTTCAGTAGCATTTCTGCCTCTGCTCCCCCATCTGCAGAGCCCCAAGGATACAGCTGATTGATTTATATGAGGGGGGAAAATAAATGAAAAATTCTTTGTATTTCAAATTGAAAGTAATTTTTAAAATATCCATAGGGACCACCCTAATACAGAAATTATGCCTTCTGTTTGACCCATGTCCTTCACAGGTATATTGCAGGTATGTGACATTATAAACTTGTATACATGCAAAATACATTGTTTATACTTGAGTTTAAACTTGATATTTCTTCATACAAATTTGAGAAATATTGCTATGGCTAGAAAACCGTACTGGTATCCTTGTGTCACCTGGCAGAGAACTGCTTACTCTCCCTTACCCTTTTTAAAGCTACATGAGTTAGGTTTGAATGAGGCAGTATGTTTACTCAGGTTTCTGCAGCCTGTGTTGAACATACTAACTTGTCTTCTCTAAGCATGTTTCTGCCCAGGTATTTGTTCCACAACCCACTTGCATGTTTCTGAAGTGCTGCATTTATGATGTGGATTTAAGCATCAGTTTGTTAATGATGTGTGTTGGTCTGAAGTTACTAGAAAATAGAGGTGTATGGGTCTTCTTTCTATGCCATTTGTTCTGTTGTACATCACACAGAGTATGGAGAAATTTATTCCCCTGGAGTCCTGCAGACGTCTTAGTGCTGAGAGAATCTTTATCGTTGGGGTTAAAGGATTCCTGAAATATTTTTAGTTGTTAGTCCATGTGGATTGTTAATTATTTAAACAACTGTGTTCAGTAGGCATTGAAATAAAACCTTTACAGAGTTAGTTACTTTTTAGATTAATTGGAATTAAGTTCATTAAACTAACCTTTCAGAGGAGAGAACATATGTTTAGAAGACTGATGACTGTTTCAGGGACAGTGTAAAATTTCCGTGCTGTACCTCATAATAAATTCATGCTATTAAAGACTTTCCTGTGTTTAATGTGTATATGGACAAATGTGTTATGTTTATTATTGTATTCCTTAAATAAGCAGTAGTCTGTCAGCGTAGGGAGCTCACTGGTTCTTTCAAGAATTTAACCTGCTTTGACACTTCCATGGTTTCTTCCAGTGAGCAGCTTGAATACCACTTACTCAGCAGTAAGTTAAATAAAATCAGCAAAGGAGAACAACATACTGTATATATGATGCTGGTAACAGAAAAGACATGTAGAGTTGCTTGTCAGATGATAACATTTCATAACGTTCTGGAAAACAGCATCTCATGTATTGATTTTTTTTTTCTTATTTTTTTGTACCTTCCATCTGCAAAGATGAACTGTAGTCTTTCAAGGAGTCTTATTCCTTCCTTGAAGACTTGGTATATTGATCTGAAACCACAGAGCTGAAATTGGTCATATTTTAACAGTGTTCCTTCTCTAATGACAATATATGTCCCAACTGTTTAAGTGGAAAACTTGCTGCAGTATTTCTGTTACTTGAATTTGTGGAACAGTCAGTGAGGGACTTCTCTCAAAATCCCTTATGAGATACTGCAAATGGAATACTTCGCTGACATCCGTGTGAATGGATAGCAGACCTCTGCAGACGTGATTCCTTAGTTGCGCTTCATGGAAGCATACCACCAATATGCTCCAGAATAAAGTAATGGGAGAGAAGACATCTTGAGTGACCCCTGTACAAATACAGATTTTTGTATTTTCTTTTGGCCTGGTGCTCCACTTATTACAGGCCAGCTAATCAACACACTTCTTGTTAGTGCGACTTTAGGTTTCTTCATTAGTGATAAATACAAGAAAATTTATAATCTCCCTCAAAACAAGAGACAAGACAATTTCTCTTTCTCCCCTACATCCTTTGCCAGATGATGAATTTAAAAGCTGCTACATATTGTTTATTCCCCACAGTAACTATGTTAGCTGTTGTTGCAAGCCTTGCTGTTACTCTGAACATGTGGCAATTTTTAAAAAGTATAGAACTTCGCAGTAATGAGAGAGCTTTTCCCTCTCTCTGAGAAAAAGAGGAAAGAAGATCATAAGAAAACATACACAAAGGCATGTGGTGATTTTTTTGAAGTCTGATTGTGGAAACAAAGGAAGTACAGAAGGCCAGAACAACAGTATAGAATTTTTGGTGCTTTCCAGCCTGACATGTTATTTTACCTCCACAGTCGTAAGCCCATTGCTTCAGAACATGCCAATGTGTTTGTAATGTCTCAGTGGAACTAAAGATAAGTTACATAAGTCTGAGAGTGACAATTATAATCTTAAACTAATTTAGCTTAAGTCCATTCAAATTTACAGCACTGTACATGTAATTATAGTATTACTGTATTTTTAGACATAACGGTCTTCAGGGTGAGGATAGAAACTGAAGGATGTCAAGAGTGTGCAAACTTGGCTTTAGGGAAGAATAGGAACCCACTAGGTCTAAGTAACTTAAACTGAGCCTGTTAAATTTACAGTCTCTGAACAGATTTTTCTATTTTGGAAACCACACAATATAAATTTAATATTAGATCAACTAGTAATTTAACTGTAGACATGTCTTGATGAACCATGTTTTTAAATCCTACTGTAGTGAAATTTATACCAGGGAAGTGGGCCTCAAATGAAACAAACAAACAAACAAACAAAACCATTATAAAACACACAGTTTGAAGTTTTGAAAACTTATAATGTCCAAAATGTTTGTTCTTATCCAATGCACAGGAAAACCAGTTGGTTAATAATGTCACAAATGGTTGGGAACAAAATGAATTCAGGATGATGCACTCTGGTGTAATATAAACTCTTGCAGAAAGTGGTGTTATCAAGAAAACATAAAACACTGAGCAGATGTATTGTTGCACAGAAATCATAAAGGCATGTTAGGCACAGATTTACTGAAATGAGATAGGATCGAGACAGTGAATTTGATATTCCTCCCCTTCCCTATTGCTGTTGTTCTGTTCTAATTACATCACATGAGAAATTGTTGTATGGTTTCACAACACTTTCACTTAGGGGAGGACAGTGTTACCTCCACAGTAACTGAAACTGTTGGGTCTCAACATTGAAACATTACTTTGCATATTAAATAGTAAAAGTTTTTGAAGCTAGAGCTTCAACAGTAAAAAAAAACCCCAGTTGCCCTGCCAGTCTTTAATAAAGCCACATAGTAGGGGTGATTTAAATCTGGGGGTTTTGGTGTCTTGTGAGGAGTAGACAATTTTTAATAGTAAATTTGATTAATCTGGAGTGTCCTTCTGCAATTAGATTTCTTAAGTTTCTAATATAATCACTCTGGATACAATAGTACCTAAGGAATGCTTTTGCATTTTATTTCAGTGTATATGCATATGTGTCTTTAAACTTAAATTCTGAAGAATTCTGTTTAAAAAACAAAAATAGAAAAAACACTCTATTGCTCAGAAGCTGCTTTAATGTATTTTGGAATAGTGGAGTTTAAGTCATTGAGTGTTGGGACCTGTGTGGGATTTTAAAAAATAACCACATGGTGTGACCGCAGCAGGTGTCTCCTCCTTTACATCTGATTCCTGCTTCTTCTGATGTTTTAGAAGAGGGCTGAATGGTAGCTGAATGAGTTTTGTAATGTTTTTTAAAAGCCTTTTGTCTCCTGTTAATTAGCTGAAAAAAATCTGAATCTTTTGAGGACTGTGATTAGAATTGTTACCTGTTTTTTTTACTGAGCATTAATTTGTGGTTTGAACTTGTGATTTGCACTTTTCTGTTTGTTTTAGAGATTAATGTGCATTGTGGGATGACAGTTTGATGATAATGAGCTATTTAGGGGAGGAGTCAATACCAGGTGACTGTGTAATGGCAGGTGAAACTCAATTTTGTCATATCTAAATGTATTTGGAGAAAAACAATTCCCAATTTACATGTTAGAGTCTGAATTGGCTGTCCTTACTGAGGAAGATCTTGAAGTTAGAGAAGTTAGCTCTGTGAAAAGATCACATAAATTCTCAACAGTGGTCAAAAAGGCATGTAGTGTGCTGGAAGCCATTAAAACCAAATGAAGAATCACCTGAGAATTTTTTTTTCCGTTGGATACAGCAATTCTGCTGTGTTGTCCTTTTTTGCCTTTCTTCTTGGAAAAGGTTATAGCAGTGTTGGAGGAGATATATGACTGGTGAGGATAATCAAAGAAACAAAGCATCTCCCATTATAGGGAATGATTAAGTAGACCAAGACTCATCAGACTTGGGAAAACATGTTGGGAAACAAAAGGTAGGAGCCTGTAAAATCATGAGTAGTAGGGGAAAAGTGAGCAAAGAATGTTTATTATACAGGTGTAGGAAAAGATAAAAAATAAACTATTGTTTGATAGCTTCAAAAGCATTGAAACAAGCTGATGAACTGTAGAACACAATGCCACAGCATATAATGATCATTGAAATGCTTAGACAAGCTAGGGGTTTAAAAATTGTTGATCTAAAAATTCATTAATCTAATAAATTGGAAGTAGGTGGTCAATGGTAAATACATCAGAAAGATATGACCACGTGCTTGACCTGTTTTTATGTCTTCTCCAGGTGTCTGTTGGCCTTTGTCAGAAACAGAGCATTGGAGCTTTGGTCTGAACCAGTAAAGCCTGTTAGGCAATGTATGTACCAGGCCACTTCCCTTAAATGCCCTGTGTCTCTTAATGCATCCTATTCATCCTTTTCATGCAAGGACTTGCCTGACAGTTCTTCAGCAGTGTTTAGATTCATAGCTTTTGCCTCTTCAGAAGGCAATTAAAGGCTTAGACTGACCTTTTATTTGTCATTAGTCACTTAAATTTCAAGTGGTACCTAGCAAAAGTTTTGCTAATCCATTTCTTCTGGGAGAGGATCCAATCTTGCTTTGAAAATATCACCAAGAAATGGAACCTTTCCTTTCCTTATTTATCAGTGACCTTTGGAGCCTTTCACTGTTCCGAAATAAGGCCTCGGTTTCTCAAAATTTGGACATGGTTGGTCTCGCGTTACAGCGACACGATCTTGTTATTATGTTCTCTGTACTCCTTTCCCCCCCATCTGTGGTATTTTTCCTTGTGAAAGTACTTATAACCTGTAATCATCTCACTTCTCAATCTCTCCAAAAAAACTAAACACGTTGAATTCCCTGAGCCTCTCATTGTAAGGTAGCTTTCTGATCCTAGTGTCATTTTTATGGCACTTCTGCACCCTCTCTAGTTTTCCACCAACCACTTTAAAATGTGGATGAAAATACTGTGCAGTGTTTCAGTAGCAGCCTCCTCCCTGCCATGCACTCAGCTGTTTTTTCTCTGTTCTGCCCTCCTCACCCATCTGTGGATGCCCTTTGTGCATGTGGTTGACTGGCAGCACTGCCCAGCTGCAGATACGGTTTAAGTGGCTGGTTGTGTTAACCAGATGCTGTGCTCCGATATTTCTCAGTTTTTACTGAAATCAAATAGTTAGACAGAACTCTGATAACAGCAGCATTATATGAAATTGAAAGCAGAGACTTTATCATATTATCTCAAAACTGAAAATGACAACGAATGTTCAGTTTCAATTTATTTGCTGGATGCTAGCAACTTAGTTTGTAAATCAAAAATACAGAGCTTTTATAGTACGGAGATGAAAGTATAGCTAAAACTTCCCCAAACTCCTTTGAAGAGTTGATACTTGCAGTATTTACGGATTTATTTTACTGATATGAAAATCTATCATCTACCATCTGTCAAATACTGTGAATATATGTAATGTGGGGTTTCTAGTTCCAGTCCAAAAACACTACAGTTGAGCTTGCATGGATTCATATTTGTGCAACTGTGATGCTTTTATTTTTGAGCTGGTTTCAGGTTTGTCCATGTGATACTCAAGGATTCAGCAAAGAAGACAAATCAGGAAAAAAAACCCAGATCTTAATTTTAAAGGTCTAAGTGGCATTTGGAGAGTGTTTAAATTTGTGTGAATTTAGTATATATTTGAAACACTGCATAGATGTTCAGTGTTACAACAGTATGGAACATGATAGAACACATTTAAGGATGAGTGATGGATTACACTGAGTATATTGGTGGAATAAATAACAGATCTTAAGTTAACATGTTTCTTCTTTAATACTTGTAATAGTACGGTGAAAGAGAAAGCAGCTCACACTTTTATCTCTTGGGTATTTTTTTGTTGTTGTTGTTGTTTGTATTTCCTTAAGGAAAACTGTTTCCCCAGTTTTTCCTTCAGAAAGTAGTTAGGCTTTTTGAATTTCATAATTGACAAGTGGCACTTCTGCTGTTTGACTGCCTTAAATATTTGAAATTTAATTTCTTCTGCTTGAGAGGAGAGCAATAGTTACTTTCCTGCCTGGTGTTCTGATTTCTGTTTCTGAGGTGCTTAAGCCAGAGATAAAGTGGTTCGTAGCTTGTATTTCTGTTCTGTAGCTGATATTGTCACACATTAGTGTTTGGAAACCCTTGTGGTAGCAGCTCTACATTGAGCACATGTCATTCATTGTAGGGGCTGCTTTACACTGCATTTATATTTAAATAGGAGAAAGTGATCTATTTGGAATTTTAAGAGTTGTTCCCATGGCAAAGTAACTTGCTGTCTTGTCTTTTTCTTCACCATTGATTGATCCATTTGCTTACTTATCCCCAGGAGTGGGGAGGAAGAAATCTAGAGTGAAAAAGCCTTCTTCTAGGAGTATGCTGAATGCTTCCTAATGGCATTTGAGTTGAAAAGACCAGAGTCCTCTGAGTCTGGTTTATTTATATAGTTTTAATTAGATCTGAGCCTCATTAATGAAAATCTGCAAAATAAAACAAGGGCATCTCTTTAAAGTTCAAATATATACATTGTGAGGGTGAGATTTGTTCTCAGTCTAGGAAGCTGTGTGTTAGCTGCAGTGCAGTGTTCAAGTCAACTGTCACAGAGGGTCTTACCCATACTGACCTTTAGTATTCACCTGGTTCTCAGTTTTCCTAAATTAATTATTGTTTCTTCAGGTGTAGACTTTTAGAATCATTGATCAGGTACCTATGTTCCTAGCTTCTGAAGTGAATAGTTTGCATGTAGCTGGGAAAACGATTGCCAACTTGTTATAGAGTGATCTCTGCTTTAGGAGGAAATATTGTTAGAGTGCTTTTTGCTTGGACTGAGGTTGGGACTCTGTATTGAGCACCCTGAGTGAGGGAGGAGTGGGTACTTTTTGTTTCTCTGGTTGCCTATTCAGATTTTTTGGAAGATGAAGGAATAGAGCAGCTATAATAGTTCTGTTCATTTTTTTTAAAGCTAAAGATATGGAAACACAGGCAATCATGGTTGTAATGCCAAGTGTGTGAGCAGTTGTACTGCTTTATTTATTTAATTGATTTTTAAAACCTAAGCAGTATTTTGCTGTCTTTGTGTTTTGTTTTTCTGGAAACAAGACCATAACTCAGTCTTGTATGTCACTGGATATTTGGGGGTATTTTTTAGAAGAGTGTGTATATATGATGCTTCCTATAGCATCAGCATGCCGCCAGGCCAAGACTGTGCCTCCTAAGATGCTGTAAAGTTCCCTGCTGGTCCCAGTTGGAGAGAGACAGACAAACTGATTGGGATTTTGGAGAGCTTGTTTTCTGCCCAGCAGTACCCCTTGTGTGATCGGTATTGGAACCCCTCTCAGAGGTTGTTAATGCAGCAGTAAAGCACAACCAGCAGCTTGCTGGGCTAAGAAGCAAGCTTAAACCCGTCTCATGGCTTTATCAGAAAAACAGAGAATTTTTCAAGTGCAGTCTTGTCACAAATGGAAGTGTTTAGGACAGACGAAAAACCACGGATCAAGTATGCCTGTAGTAGCTTGAATTTGCGATTATTCTGGATTGCAAGCATGTTTCTCCACATTGATAAGTACATTGCGTGCGTTTACTTGAACTTTGGAATCATTCAGTTTCCTTTACTTCCCCCAGTTTTAGAGAAGAGGAATGTGTAGAGAACTTAAATGCATGCAACATATGGCTGAAATATCCTGTAAACCAAAGATCTAAAAATCAAAGTTGCTGTTTCCATGACAACTGTAGCCGAGCCAAAGAGTTCTTTTCATAAAGTCAGCAGCCGCACACAGCTAAAGTTCAGAGTCTGGGAACCTGATTCCTAGGATGCTTTGGGGTCCACAGATAGATCTCCAGGGAAGTGCTATTTATGTTTGTATCCACTTGTAACTTCGAGTGTCACTTGTTCCCAGCTACTGCCTACAAACCACACTGATGGGAATAGTGTTTTTATGATATCTAATTGATATGTCTGAGGTGTTGCAGATGGGAATAGCAAACTAAGAAGTAATACCACCTTGGCAAAGAGGAGTTTTAAATGGAAAATAGGAGCATTTCTATCTTTAATTTTGCGGGTGGGGGATGAGGAGGGCTTTGATCTGCAGCTTTACCTAATCTGAATTGTTTATATGAATACCCATAACCAGACTCTTTCTGTTCGAAGACTCTCTGATCTTGACTACAGGAAAAATCAGGCTGTTCAACTTTTCTGCTGTTGTGCCACTATATTTCAGTCATGTCAGGTGGAAATTTAATATTTCTTCTGACTGATGCTAATTGTTCATATCTTCACAAATTATGAAGAGTGAGTCTCGACAACAGTTAGTCCGGATAGTGAAGTGGATGAACCAATATCCTAAGTATGGCCAGGGCTGTGTGACCGTAGGGTTGCATTGGTGTATATATTGTGCTTAACTTCAGTTTAATTCAGATTTTAGATGGATACTGGAACAGAAATTTTATGAGATTAGTTACTATTTGCCCTTTTTTTGACTATCCAGACACAGAGATAAATCAAGGGTGGATTAACTGTCTGCAAGTCACTTTCCATCGTCTGGGCTACCCAACTGAGAAGCTTTATTTTACTCAACTGAAGCAAATATTTCAAGTCATTTTTTTGGCTAGTCTCCAATTTCATCTAAAAGTCTTTAGTTTAAAATTATAAAATGGGTAATCTAGACATTTTAATTTTGGTGAACAAAAGCCTTATTACTTAAAAAGGGAGGAAATAAAAATAATAATACACTGTAATTAATAAGTAACACTTTTAATTCATGAAAACTCTTAAAAATGTAATTGAACTTTCAGTAATCCGATTACTGTGACTGGTTGACATTACTTTGATTTGAAGAGTTCAAACCTTTTCTATTGGGACTGCCAGTATAGTAATAGAATTGTTCCTTTTTTTTTCTGCTCTGGCTCCTCTATATTAACGTATCTCAGTGGCAGTAATCGAGTTTGACCATCATATTTCTGGAATACTAATTCAAGAATATTTGATCCCTTGGTGATACGGGTTAGCCTTTCCAAATGTGCTGTTATAAATCCGTGTGAGAACTGAGCTGGTGGCGGCTGGCAATCAATGTTAGCACATTATGTTGAAGCTAAGTGTTTAGAAATCTGATGCCTCTGCTTCATAAAAGAGCTCTGATTCATATTTCCAGATGGATTTTGCTATCTTGGTTTAAGTGATTCTCTGCTTCATGCCTGACCTTCCCATCTGCCAAAGGTAGTGCCCCTTGGCAGAGATGGTAGAAGGGGCTTTGTGCCAGCTCATGGACCCATTTACACTGAAATCCTTCAAGGTTTGACATGAACTCTAGGCTAGACCAGAAGCAAAGTCTCTTGTCTGAAGGAACAGCATAGTACATGCTCATTGGGCTTGGATTTGGTGCTCAGATACATTCAGACGATTTTATCACTAACTACTTATTTATATATGCCATCCAGAGGGACCCTGACAGGCTGGAGAGGTGGGCCAATGCAAACCTCATGAAATTTAACAAGGCCAAGTGCAAGGTCCTGCACGTGGGTCGAGGCAATCCCAAGCACAAATACAGGCTGGGTGGAGAGCAGCCCTGAGGAGAAGGACTTGGGGGTATTGGTGGATGAGAAGCTGAACATGAGCTGGCAGTGTGACACTGGAACAGGTTGCCCAGAGAAGCTGTGGATGCCCCATCCCTGGAGGTGTTCAAGGCCAGGCTGGATGAGGCTTTGAGCAACCTGGGCTAGTGGAGGGTGTCCCTGCCCATGGCAGGGGGGTTGGAACTTGATGATCTTTAAGGTCCTTTCCAACCCAAACCATTCTATGGTTCTATGATTCTATGAGAGGGGATTGGGGGTGAGGGTTGAGAAAGGCTTCACAGTCAGGGCATGGAACTGGATTAACTGGTCAGAAATATAATACAATATGAATTAATGGATAATGCTGTATTAATAAATAACAGGAAAAGTATTAAAAATATTAGCAAATGCCTAGCAACAGATTCTCTCCTGCTTTCCACAATTTGGAAAAGGTTTGCAGACAATACTACTTACGCCTATTCTCCTGAAATCGGTGCTTTGTGTTACCAGTGAGGGCACCCTCTTGATTTAATACATTATAGATGAAGATTGTGATAGAAGTTTTAAGTTGGCTTTTAAAGTGACATTGATTTTTGGGGACATATTTAGAAATGGAACTGTATTTCCTGACAAAGGGGTTTATGGTTATATATTTGTTGTTATTACTTGAAAGAACTGAGTATGCTTTAGCTTGGCTCATGCATCGTGTTTTGAAACTGAATTTGTAGATGGCATTCTTGGAACAAGTCACCCAAATGAAAGATTTTTCTTCTGGTTCCTTAAGCACTACAGATGTGTCACAGACTGAACATGGATATCACTGAAACAAAATTCTCAAATACTGTTTTCACAACCAGTACACTGGAAAATATGACTTTTCAGTTCAATTTTTCTTTACCTCTAAGGCCAAGTGTTATCCCTCAATTTCTGTAAAGTGTATGAGACCACATCACAGCAAAGTGGCAGATTTTCTGAGCAACGTAGGGTTTTAGATTGTGCAGGCTCCATCATCTGTCGTGATTCTGCAGATACTTGTATAGAAGGGCATAATTGTTTCTGTTCTTTCTTTTCATTTAGTGGCAAAAAATCATTCAATTTTGCTGGATTTCAAAATGGACTTTCCATGACTGGTTTCCCAGGCTCCATTTTGTAGATCAGAAGTCTTGAGAATAGCTTATGATCTTTTGTTTTAGCAAAGTATATATAATTGATAAACTTCCTTTGCAAGTAATTTTTACACATAGAATTCAAGTGTCTCTGTTAAAATCGTTAAACATTGATTAGCAAGAGACAAATCCTATCTTACTCAGCCTAATTCACAGGTGAGGGAGAAGTAATTGCCATTGGCAAGAGTGTTAGCATTTGAGTACTGAAAGCATAGATGGGCGTGAGTTACTGTATTGGGTTGAACCTTCTGTCCACAAAGCTCTGTACATGCAGCATTTTCCCTTTTCTGAGGTCTTTCTTAACAAACTGCTATTCTGGCATATCAGATTTTCTCTGTTGATAAAATTTTTCTTTATGTATCCCATGCCCATTTGTACCTTTAAGGCTTCCATATCCTCCTATTATTTTTGTTTTGTTTTTTTTTTTTTTTAGTTATGTAAATACAACTGTTTGACAACTCCAGTGTGCAATTACAGTTGCTTTCAGGCATTTCCTAAAGGATGATGTTTGCCTGGGGGAGAATGTAAATGAGAATGGCTGTTAAACCTTGCACATCCTCATTCAGGGTGTTACTAAACACATGAGGAATCATTTTACGATTCAGAATACATACCTTTCTAATCAGCATTATTGAAGTCTAGTCAAAATATTTAAAATAGAACAGTTTTTTGCTTGTTAGAGGTTTAAAAGTGCATGATGTCTGGATTCCAACTTGTCTTCTACATTATAAACGGAAAGATAAGTAGAATGCAAAAGCTTTCATAGTTTTAAATTGTAATGCAAACATTTTTGTTGGTTGGCTAAGTAGTTACAACTTAAAATTTTATTTAGATCTGATATTTACACAGCAGGTTGCTGATATTGACATAGTTCTGCTGACCAGCACATTGTACAGTGGGATCATGGTTCTTGGTGGTTTACTACTAGGAATAGAATTTTTTTTGTGGTGTAGGACTTTATATTTACAAGAGTTCTTTACATAAAGTCCATCAAGCTTCAGTCCTGAGAAGAAACCTGGTGTTAACATGATTCATTAAATTTAAAGCAAGTCAAGGTTAGGTGAATCATTGAAAAATAAATTACTGAAACACAGACTTAAATAGTGAATGGTATATGTTGATGCAAGTTGGTGGAAAAAATGGGTGTAATCTTTGCCTTTTTGCTCAATAGACTTCTTTGTACAGACAGAGGTTAACTGCTTTGTTGTCTGGTACAATCGGTATAAGCTTGCCAGTTGTATTTTGGAATTTAGAGGTCTGCATGGGACAGATACTTTAAAATATCTTAGAATACTTATATGATCTAGTGTTGGTTTTAAATAGCAATTTGATCTTGGCAAGATTAGCTTGGGGCTTCCTCTAGCTAAGCTTGTATAATGGAATATTTAATGCAGTGACAAGTTGTGAGATATCTAATAATGGTGTGGGTTGATCAAGATAGACTTTTTGCTTTGTGGGTTGTTTTTTAATGGTGATCACCATCTAAATAATGCACTAAGTTCACCATACCCGTAGCCCATCTGAGCCTATATCCTGGTGGAGAACACTGAATGAAGCTTCCAACTTTCTGGGCAAAGAGTCGAACTATTAGTTAAACCATTGTAACTAATTGTTCTATGTGTTAGGTTAGGATCACTTAAGAACAAGAAGACACTGTGCTATGACTTAGGATCTCCGTTATAAAAAATTAAATGCTTCATAGGTCTGGTATTATGTTGTGTTAGTTTAAATAAGGATTCTCCAAGGAAGAAACAGGAGAAAGGGGTGAAGATGATCACAATTCGGATGGAAAAAATGTTTAAGCATTCCCTGTCTATAAAGTGGTTTTAATTAGCACAGGAAAGAAAGACTTGTGAACAAATATTATTAATGGTATTTGGAAAGGACGATAGTGCGGAATAGTTATGTTGAAAACTCTCTACCAGATTATTTTCCCCTTTATTTTAGGAGCAGAAATGGAAAATGTGAAGTGTGCTCTTCAGATCTTCCAAAATACCTTACCATATTTCATACTGTTCTATGGTGTCTGACTTTGTATTATAGATCTCTTTTATTTGTTTTAGGACTTTACAAATCTATGCTTTTAGAAGCAAAGATATGAGGAAAATAGGCATTTAAGTCTGCCTGCAGACCAGACTGACTTATTACCAAAAACAATTTTGTGCATTTCTTACTAGTAAAAACAAAACAAAACAGAACCCAACCAAACCCCTCCACTATTTTTGTGTCTTCCTTTGTTGTTACATTTCTGACTGTTAAGTTTGCAGCAGACTTGTGAATTTCAGCTTTTTAAAATATGTACGGTACACATAAATTAAAACATTAATTTACTAAGATGTAAATAGTAATGATCTAGACAAGTTTATCCCTTCTCACAGTCATGTATGTTTGAAATAATCTCCTGTAGTAAAGGCATTAAATGTTCAGTCATGACTCCTGTTTTTTTGGTGATACTTTCACTAAAGATATAAAAAAAGGTGTAACTTGCATTACCTGTGGAATATTGCTTAACATTTGCATAAACTTACATTTACCAAATTGTACCAAGAGGGAGAACGCAACATAATCATATCATAATTGCATAATCAATTCACTGTGATTATATTTTCTCCCTCAATGCAATTTAGTAAACAGGAGTTTGGGTGAATATAAAACAGAGTTTCTTGCTTTCTGTGATTTGTTCAGTTAGTTTTGTTGGGTTTTTTACTTTAGAAATAGCAAGAAATATCCTTTTAACTTCAGTTCAGAATTCATTTCCCTTAATAACCTTCTCAGATTGTGCAGGTGTTTTCCTGGAGTTTTGATCTAGTTCTCATGGTTTAAGTGTCTAGATTCTGTACAGTCTGAATTTAAACCAGAATAATATGGATACCAATTCCTTAAATTTTTTTTCATTAGTATTACTTTGATTATTCAACATTTGTAGCATTCCTTTACAGTAGCTAGGGATACAGCAAGTCTTTATAAGCAAAAAAGGAGACAAAAGGAGAGGAGTTTGAGATCTGGAAGTCACTTTCGGTGTGTGGAAGAGAAACTATTTCCTATTTAATACAGAATAAATACAGGAAAATAGCTTAGCTATTGGAAGTGTTAGTATAACATAAAGGCGCTTGTCAGGTAGATTTTGGAAGTCTAGATTAAAACTTTGTGTAATTTTCTTGGCAGTGCATGATGTGACTCAATGGTAAGCAGCATGTGGAGTATCACTGACTATAATGTTGATTCATACACACTGTACGGTATTTAAGACTTTGTGGTGTGTTTGTATAGGATGGAGCAGTTACTGCAACAGGCATAGGTGTCCTCGTGGGCAACTAGTCAAAAGAGCTAGAACCCTGTCATGAAAGTGGTTTTTCTGTTTCAATGAGGTGGAGTGATGTGGAGGCGGAGAAGAGGAAGCAATTGAAGGTATGTAGGTATGTGACCCACACAAGTACCTTATGCATATGAATTAACCAGGTGGTATTTATGTTAAACTGTATTGCTATTTTAAATTTTCAGTGTTCCCACACAGGGTAAGAGTCCAGGACTTTGTATATATCAGTAGGTGTCACTGAGCTCTACCAATAGAAGTAGGTTACAAAGTCTGCTCGAGTATGGAGGTTACATACTTTTATGGATTTATCACAGGGCAGTCATAGCTTTATATCTCTCATTTAGAAAAAGGGGGGTGTAAGCTCTGCCCTGAGAAAGGCAGTGGCGGTGTATTTAGATACATATCGTCAATAGCAGTGCTCAGAAGGAATAGATGAGTACTGAAACGACGCGCTCTTCTTTAGGCAAGGACATGCATTGCTTCTCTTCATGGACTTTGACAACCTTTCAAACTTTTTTATCAGTACTGAGACTCCCAGCCAGGACTACTTGCACTGTAAAACTGAACAGTCTTGGGTGCTTATGGAGAAGATGCCTAAGGCCTGGGACAGAGGTCCTGCTCTGGATCCAGCTGTGCTTATAGAAGATATTGGTGCTGCCCAGCTGGAAGTTGCTGCTCTCTCTGTTTTACTGGAAAGAGAGGATTGTGTCCATGCTTCCTTATCTGCTTTAGGCTGGTGGTCTAAACAAATGATAAAGGCTGATATGAGCTAACTCACCTGCCCTTGCCTGAGGTTGTTTTAGGAGAGCTCATGTAGTCCTTAAACATGATTTTTCCAGAGGAAAGACAGTGAGTAACAGCTGATAGAGGTCAGCTGTCAAGAATTGTAAGGTACAGGGTTTTTTAGGTCAGCATCAGTCTATGACCTGAGGAAAACAACTCTGAGAAATTTCTATAGAAATAAGTGCTTGCATATTAGGATTGTGCAGATATGACTTGATTATGTCCTTAATTAGATAGGAGTTAAGTTCCATGATTTCTCAAATCAAGAATTGATTTCAGTTCAGTGAGCCAGTAGGTGCTGGCCTACATGTTTAGTAGACAAAGGCATAACACTTCTGGGTTTTGTGTTTGTGAATTTTGGCCTTGCTCTTTACACAAGCAATATTTATGACAGCAAATTAGTGGTTTTGTTTGTTTTGAACAAAAACATCAAACATCAGTCTTTGCTTTGGTATTGAGGGAGAAAATGATACTGATTCTACAACCAAAGTGTTTAACTATTATACCATGTATTCATAGAGCTGTTTTAAAACATTTTTAGTGTTACCATGAACACTTCTTTGGTGCACAGGATATGTAAATTTCTCCATCATACAAGAATTTAAAAAAAAAATAGTGCCCCCTAAACAAATGAAAAAGAAAACCGCCAAAACCTAAGATTTCTGATAACGAATCTTTTTAAATGTGACTTGTCCTGTACAAGTGAGTGGAAATACTCACATGCTTAATTAACTTGTTGAACTGGAAACTGAGCTATTAGCAGTATCTTCAACCAGTACAGGATTAGATGTTGATCTCACTTACACGCAGAGGTCCAAGAATTAAACTCCTGGGGCATGTTGTTGGTGAATGTGCTGTCTGACTGGGCTCTTCTCTCTTTTTGGACCACTGAGCAGAGCTTTTTTTCTATTAGGATAAGTAGTGTAGCTTGCAAAATTGGTTTAGCTATATGTTACTGGTTTAGAATTTCTAATTTTAGGAAGTAATGCTACAGACATCTTGAAATATACAACTTAAATTTGCTTACTTTTCCATTAAAATGTTTGTCACTTATGTCATGAAATAGTTGTTAGCTTTTGGTAAGGATTTTCCTGAAAGTTGAGTCATATTACACTGAAATGTAGAAGACCTTGTTGGAAAACTGTAATTTTGGTTTTTTGTTTTGTTGTTGTTTTTTTAATTAGCTTTCTAAATACATCTTAACTGTTGTTATATTCTGTTTTCAGTTATCCCATAAGTTATATCTGATATTACACTGAGGGCGAAGAGGCTTTGAGGAGAATGTTGCTTTTCTGAAAGGCAGTCTAGAATCCAGACATATTATTAGTTTATTTCTCAATGTTCTACAACGTCTTAGGGATGTACTTTGACATGCATTATTTCTGGCAGCAATGCTGACTTAGGCATACTCCATACCTCCTTCCCTTCCTGCTTGTTCCAAATTCTCTAAAATCTTTGTGGGATACAGAGGTAGACTGAATCAGACTTGGTTTACTATGTAGCAGAAGTGGTACTGGGAGGCATAAGGCCAGAAAGAGCAGTGGAGAATGTGGATATTGCTTAAATATCAGTATATTGGTGAGGTTTTTTTTTTTCTGTTTCTCTCCTTTATTTCTCTGAAAATAGATACTTTGACATAGAGAGAAGCTAGCTTCTGAAGTATTGCTGCCAGACATTGGAATAGGAAATTAGGAAGTGGATATCAAAGTAGGGGTAGCAGGAAGAAGATGAAAAAATGTGCCCAGAAAGTAACTTAGTTTATGTATGTTCTGTAAGATTAGATTCCCCCTCACCGCTGTGTGCAATTGATGAAAGCATGGTTCAAGGTATGTTTTATCCCATTGTATAGGAGCTCTGATGAAGAGTAAAGAATGGTAGGGAAAAGGAAAAAGGGCTGATGTTTAAGTCTAGTTTTTCTTTGTCATAAATTGGCATGTTGGAAGTAACTGGAATCAAGACTTCATAAAAGATGGAAGATGGCAGTTCAGGACTCAGGAAAGAGTTTGGACTGTGTTTTCGGTCCATCATTAGATGTAGGTTATTCTGTAGTCCCTGTTTCATCATTTATGGAATGGTTTCTTACATCTCGCTGCTTCATCATCTGCATCTTCCATGGTAACGGTTTCTTGGGAGGTCAGTAGAGATGTTCTACTAATACTTTCTTCTCCATCTATTCGTTGAACATTCTTTGTCTTCCCAGTATCTAAAAAAGACAAGGATCCAGAAAGCTAGCTGACATGAACTTTGGTTTTGCTAAAGACAGTTATGGCTTTGGGCAGAAGGTGCATTGGGTTTAGAAATTAGCTGTATTGGTAAATGCAGTTTGATTTGAAGGCATAAGGCCTTCAGTTGTGAAGATGAACGGCAGTCTGAGTTGCGAGAGATTTACTGCTTGTTCTTTGGATAACCTGAGTAGCCAGGAAAATATATTTGTCTCCAGATGGCCGAGTGATTGCAGCTTTTCTTTGAGGATTTGAACAAAACTGCAGGCATCCATCTTTGTCATCTTTAGACTTGATTACTATAGCACACATTTTCTTTACATACTTTATGCCTGACGTTTTGCTCTAATCAGCATTTCCAAGTGAAACTGCTTGTAACTGGGCTTGCTAGCCTAACATGCTCTACATTTTGCATTATTTACAAGTTTACTCTTGGAATTGCTTAGTATTTGATTTTCTGACATTTCATATACCCAAAGACTGACTTTATGGGGCATATATTGATATATATCTGGACACACTAGCAGCCTGCTCAATTAAGACCATTCTGGTTTTCGTGAGAGCCTGAATCTTACCATTTCCAAGTTTTGATACATTGATCTGAGCTGTCTATGTAGAGGAGTAATTTTTTTAGCTTCATGGCTTACTGAGATCCCTCCCGTCTTCCCTTTTTCTGGCTTTAACAGATTTTCCTTAGTTATTGGGATTTTTTTTTGTTTTGCATTGTACAACTGGTAGTGTCTCTTGCAGTTACTTATGATTAGAATTGTACTATTTTTAAGCCTCTGAAAATATTTGAAGTTCTGCATTTGTTAATAAATAAGGCTTCAGTTATGACAGCAGTAAAAATAGAATAGTATAGGGATTGTATCTGGAATTTGCAGCTGCTGAAAATGGTATTCCTGGGTTCTTCATGCACATTTGATATCACCCCACCACCACCCCAAGACCCTCAAACCAAGCATCAGTCTTTTTTCTGGTTTTAAAACTTCATAAGGTCTATGAATACTGTGACTGCCATTAAAGGAAAAAAACCACACAGTCTAACTGTTGATACTTGGAATAGTACTTCCTTACATACATAACCTGAACTACTTTACAGATACAGCACTTTAAATGGAAATGCAACTGTATAAACAGTGTCTGAAGAAATAAATAAATAGCTTGCCAAATAGTCTTCTTTATTTATAGCCTGACAGCTTACTTGTGCAGTTGGACATATAGACTTAGACAAGCGTATTTGAGAAGGTACTTTAGAAATATTTCTTAGCACTAGCTCTATAGAAAACCCATTGACCTGTAAAAGTATGCTGCTGAGTGCTGTACGTTCATCTGGATAGTAAATGTATTTTGTTATTCATTACTGGTGCTAGTGATCCTGAAGATGTTCTAATGCATACTTTACTTAACTCAGGTTTTCCCCTGTACTTGCAATCAAATATTACTCTGTTTTCATCTGATTTAATGTAACAATAGCAAAGAACGGCCCTCAACATTTGGTTACAAGAATAAAGATACAAAAATTCTGGAACTAGCCTGATGCAAATAGCATCTGCATTTGTAGGACAATGCTTTTTTTTATCTTCGCCTTTAATGTATTAGTAATGAGAGTGTCCCTGACCTCAGGACACTTCACCTCCCTTGGAGCAAGCTTGCTACTTTTTTTTTTTTTTTAAATTTTAAAAAAATTATTTCTGTGCATTTCCTTTAGATATCACATTACAGACTATTGGTTTCAATATCATATGAACTAATTCCCTTGGTCTCCAGGGAAGTATTTTGAAAAAGGTCCCCTATCCCGTCTTGTAACAGAGGAACATCTCTGATGCATCTGTTGGTAAAAACCAGTATGACACAAGGGAAAAAAACAGCTCTTGAAATAAATCATTGAAGATATCTCTGGGGAAAATGAAAAATAAGGAAGAGAGAAACAACTCCAATTTATGGCTATAAATACTGTTTTATTCCAAAGCTGAACAGGAACTGCTGGTAGGGAACTGTCTGGTCAGTGACTAAGTGCTTGGGTTTGAATGTATTTATGAAATAGATACTCTGGATATTTGCTGCAAATAGATGAGTAGCCTATTACCCTGACTCCTATTGCAACTTTCTCTCATTTTTTTTCGGACTTTTGTAAAATCTAAAATTCCTTTCAATTTAAGAGGTGGAACGTCAGCTTTAAGCTGACACATTCACAATTGATTTGTCCAGGAAAAGTGAAAAAAATTAAAGTTCTTTAAAAAATGTATTATAGAATATAAATGGAAACATTTACCCTTGTTTCCGTTCACGTGAGGGAAGAAGAAATGAATAAGAACATTCAGATCATATTTGGTACATAGTAACACTTAAATTCTTAACAGAGTTTTGGATTATAAAGTTAAATTAGGTGGCTATCTTTCGCGCACAAAATGAGATGAGAAGAGAGACCTTTTGTTTTACTATAAATTTTAATTAAATTACAGAATACATCTGCAGGCTCTTCAGTGTATCAATAGGGCTGCACTAAAATGCTCTTTTCATTGGGGTACCTTTCATTCCTTTACAATGTACAGCAAACTAGTCAATAGCGATAATGAACTAAGGCCTGGTTTTTACAGTGACATTAGCAGCTGAGCTTCTTTTTGCTGCCAGAAAAAATCGGTACAGTTTAGAGCGGTATTTCCAACTATATTAATTGTGTTGGTTTGTTGATGTAGTGCATTATAAATACCATTAAATCCTTAATAGAAAATATAATGGAAATAATGTGTCTATAATATTTAGAAGTCAGCTGGGGGTAATTTGCATAGACAGAGGTTGCGTGCTGATTGATGACATCCGTTACAGAAAGGCTCTATTTGTTTTAAACAACAAATGGGTAATTATGTGCAGACTGACAGGTATAGAAAGTAATTCACAGGTAGATAAATTATAGTTCTTGATTTCATTGATTGGGTCTGCCATGGGACTCTTGATTCCCATTTGTAAATGTTTCTTATCAGGATTGCAGAAAAACCTGAAAATAAGGAAACCTGTCATAAACTTCTACATTCCTCTAAATACTACCATATGAGGAGAATAAAACACTTTTGAGGCAGGTAGTTTTGAACCAGTAGTTTAGATTATCAAGTTTTTAGAGCAGTGATTGTTCTAGGGAGCTGTAAGGGTTATACAGCTCTTCAGTCATTGAAATGAACCTGGAAGCTGGGAACAGGTGGAGTCTGTTATCTTCCTGAGTTCTGTCACTAGTCTTTCAAGTATCTTGAATGATAAAATATATAGTTTGAGAGAGAACATGTGTTTCCAGAACCTTAAACTTCTATGATTTCATTTTCTAAAACTCTGATTAGTTAATGTTGTATAATTCGTTGGATAGACTAGATTATGGATTGATGGTTTCTTATTCTAGCCAGCAAGTGAAACCTACTGATTATGATAAACTGTGGTCAGTAGTAGATATGCTTTAAAAATTTTATTAAAACTCCTAATTCAGTTTTTAATTCTGTGAAGAGTGAAAATACAATGGTATGTAAGGGGCGTTTTTAAATGAATCTAATGCTTAATGCTTAGACTATGAGTTTACCCAATGCGTCCAAGAAAAAAATCACAATGTGTATGTGAGGGGGGTTGGAACTCGATGATCTTTAAGGTCCTTTCCCACCCAAACCATTCTGTGATTCTATGGTTCTATGATAGAAAGGACAGATAATAATATCAGTCATGGAAACTGCAAGATGCAAAGAATTGTTTGCATCTCCAGAAGCACAAAGAAGTGATGGAAGTATTGAGTATCAAAGTAGAAGAACAAAGCAGCAATGAGCTCAGTCTAACAAATGGGATGCTTACAAAGGCCAGAAAACTAGCTGCCCTCCACAAAACAAGCTGAGGAATATAGCCAGGTTCCTATGCAGCACTGCATCTGTTTTTGAGGCTAATGCTGCTTGACATTCTCCTTTGCAGTTTTGGTGTGACTTTCAATTAGCAAGGACTTTTTCTAAGGAAATAAAGCTCCCTTTTTAAACAAGCTAAATACCGTGTACAAATTTATTGTCGAAAAGAAAGATGCCTTTTTCCCAAATACTCATCTCTGGTAGTCACATACTCCGTAATTAATAACCTCTCAAAAAAATCATTACACAATTACTACTTCTGTTTGGGGGCAGAAGGAACACATATCTTGAATGAATCTGCCAGAACTTCTTTCAACTAGCTTTCAAACAGCTCAACTACTCTACTGAGTCATTACTGACAGAGAGCAACAAACATCCCGTGGTAGCAGACTTTGCTAGAGAAATAACTGTAAAGCTTGCAAGTCGCAAGGGACACTCAGAAAAATACATCAAAGTACATTAATTTTGTGTATGTACAGTTGTAACTGTCTTTTATTTAGTCTGGTACTGTTTGTCCATGTGGAAACCATGTTGGTGGAACTAAAATACAAGAATGAATTCTCAAATAATTGATGGATAAACATCTAATTGCAATGTAGTACAGTACCACATATCTTGGGCCTTATTCTCAGGGAAAACTACAAGGTGTCTAGGTCAGATAAGTCTGGTAACTAAATTTTAAAATTTGGTTGAATAAACCTTTTACTTGATAGAGTGCCTGATTTTTATATTGTTTTTTTCTCCTGCTAACCCTTCACTAACAGGTGTGCAGCAATCTTTGTCTCTTTATACAGGTACTAGCAGCTTGGCCCCATGCTAATAAACTCTTTGAAAGCCAGCTATCCTTTTTGTCCCAAGGGGCCTAATTAGTATAGTTAAGTTTAACTAAGCACAATTCTCTAGAACAGTAATTGCTTTGGAAAGTGTCACTTATTGTCAGACCTGACACTTCAGGGACTGAACGCTTGCCCACCTGTTTTTTTTCCTCAAGTATATAATTTTGTGTAATTTGAAATGCACCAGAGAAATGAGTAGGGAAATGTAAACTTTTGATGACAGAATTTTTTTTCTGGTAATTGTGTGATGTCTGTTGTCATGCTCAAAGGAAACCAGTGACTTAACTGATTTTGAAAAGATATTGCATTTCATGCAATAGCATAATTGAATTATCAGCACTGAGCATCAGCTTCATTGCTGTCTTGACTCTGCAGTATGCAAGATTCAAATCTAGCACAATATGTCCTTTTAATCCAGCTACTTCACTGTCAAGTGCCCAAACAGGTAATTATATGTATATTAGAGAACTGCATTAGTAGCAAAATGGGGCATAATGTGGTACTGCAGCAAAATAATTCCTATCTATCTATTTAACGAAACATTCTAGTGAAGAGGTAGAAAATAAAATGTGCACTCTGGTGTGCAGCTGAAGTTTTTCTTCTGAGAAACAAACATGAACAGGATTTCAAGATGCCCTTCTTGAAATACCAGCTGCTCTTTGGGATCAGTCAGAGCTACAGAAAACTATGACAAGTCAAACTGATATTATGATTAAGATCTGAGCCCAGGATTTATGCAGTCTAGCTTTACATTCTGGTGTGGGTGTGCGTGCACGTGCAAATGGCTTCTTTGTGCTATGCTTCCCTGTTTACGAAATGGAAACATACATCTTCCAATCTCAAAGTGGGTTTTGGGAGATTAAATCCATAAATTCGGAGTCATGCAGATTTTACGGCAGATGTGGCCATCGTGGTCCTTCCAGAAACTCCTTTTACAAGAAAGCACCACCCTCCACTAAAACACTCTAGACACAATGGTCAAGTTAAGGTTAGTTAGGTTCTTTTTAGAAATATTTCCTTTTTTTCCCTACTTTTAAAAATCTTTTGTACAGAAGATCCTTCATTTTAGGAGTATACTCGCTTGGAATCAAATAGCTATAGATAAATGCAATGACATTTTCTTGGCATCAGCTGTGCTATTCTTTCTCTTTCCTTCTATGAAACAGTCCCTGTTCAACATTAAAAACACTCTGCTTGCTAGCAATTTAAGCTTTGAGGCCCATATTCGTACAGTAAATAGTTGCACTCATTTCTGTATTTGGTAATTACACCATGGTGGGTTGTTTCCCTCACCAGAAGTGAAAAGAGAGGAAACTAGAGCAGATTCCAGGGAGGATAGATAGAGCAGCTCTGTTGCAACATTCCAGCTCTTTGTGGTACTCCAAAGCAGGGGAAAAAAAAAATCACAGTAGATTTTGGGAGATGTTTTTAGGAAGAAAGTTGGGCAATCAAGCACTGTGAGCTATCAGAATCTCAGACGGGAATTAGTTTTGCAAGGAGTAAAATTCTTGCCAGGTACATTCCCTCTGACTGGTCTCCCAGTCGGGGAATCTTGGAGGGTAGCGGGAGGAAGGAGCAGGGAGGGAGTCAGTTCTGTATGTTGAAAACTTAGTGCCATGCTTGTGGAGCTGCTTTTAAAAGTGTATGTGTAGATTCCTTTGACACGGTAAATGGCTTCTCTGATCACACCTGTGAAGATTTTTACAAGAATAAACTTCAAAACAGAAAATTTATTAATTTTTCCTGTTACTTTGAAATACCTGTTCCGTGACTGGCATTTATTCTCTTCTTTTAACGATAATTTAAAACTGAAAAAGCACGTTGTCATCTTTATAAGCTTGTTCACTAATTCTGATTTCTATTTTCCAGTGCACTGTAAATGTCAGACTAAAACTCTTGTGCAACAGTAGCAGTAGTAGTTTTATTGTTTATTGTATATGAATTGTAGATTTGCTGTAGCTTTTATCAAACTATGTTTTACAAACTTTTGACTAAATTAATAGGACTCCTGGGGAAGAGCCAGAAAATGTTGTCTATCTAATATGCTGTTTCACAAAATGTAAATCAGACCATCATCAGTCATGAAACTTTATGTAGCTGTGTATTAATGTTGGTCACAAAGTGCGAGTGTTCCCATAATTTCATCCTGCATTAAGCTTCAGATCTATGTATATTTATTGTCGTAGAAATTTAATTGTGTTAATGTAGTGCCTGACTCCTAATGAATAATTTGCAAAAGAAGTGGACTGACACTTTCTCAGCATATTGTGTTTGCATCTTAATGAGCATTTTCTGCTTGGTCATGATCAAAGTAGGAATACATTTACATAATGTTAATCAAGCACTTGTTCTTAGCATTTGGAAAAGGGCAGGACTTTAATTTTTAGTGTGTGCATGTCTCTAACACAAATTTAAAAATGAGTTTAAACTACAAGTTGCTGTCACAGTGAAAACGGATATTAACTATCCCTTCTACAAGCTCTATATTAAATGTTCTTTTAAGATGTTTGATATTTTATAACTCATCCCTACTGCTTGCTCTGTAGACATAAATCTTATCTGAACTTTCCCTAATCTTTCTCAACCTTTTTAATTTAGATGATCACTTTCCATTTTTAGCTATTCATGGAGTGATAATTCTTTTCTGCTAGTTTAGTGCCACTTCATCTCTGGAACCAGAGAATAACAAGTGCTTAAAAACATCTTTAAAGATTTTTGTCTCGGAGCCTAAAGGAAGCAGTATTTTTTCTCTTTTTTTTCCCTTTTTTTTTCTTAACCCAACTTTGAAGTGGCAATCTCATCAGCTTAAAAGTTAAGAGAAACATAGAAATACGTAGAGAGCTAGAAATAGTTACTTTTAGACAAGGTATTGCCTGTCTTCATTTGTTTGCTTTTTCTAGTCCTGGTAGTAGTATTTTGTATAAAAAATGATTATAGGAAGCATAAGAAAATAACTTGTGACACTGTAGTAGAAAAGGAAAATGTCAGTCACAAGCAACTTGTTTTGACTATTTTTTTTTTTTTGCCTCCTTTTAGTTTTTATTTGGGTTTTGTGGTGGTATTTTTTGCTTCCTATTCCAAAAAGGTCATGTTTTTCATTGTTTTATTAATTGACAACCCAAAAGTTAGCATTCACCTTTCTGGAATCAGGGGGGGAAAGAAGCTTCTGCCAGGGCGAGATTTTGAGGAAGAGAAATGTGTGTTGGCCTCCATTGTGAGAACAGAATCTTTTGGCCAAAAGATGATGTGGCAGTGCACAGGGAAATAGAATGGAAAGGTGAAAAACACGAAGAATGAGAATATAGGAACATGGAAGTGAGACTAAAAAAACTCGAAGATAATTTTGCTGCTTTGCTTTCTTCAGTACTGTTGTTTGTTTAAAAAAGAAGAAAGCATACTATACATCTTTCTCTTCCCTCCCCTTCTTTCAGAAACAGCTAAAATGTGCTTCTCTCATTTTTCAGTGGCAAACGGAGCAAGACTACAGAGACTTGTATACTTTCAGGCATAATGTAAGAATCGGATTATGAGGGAAGTGATCAGCAGTACAAATGTGCTGCTTAATCAGTTGGATTCCTGAAAGGTGTTTAGCAATTCATTTGAAGCACAGGGTTGTGTTGTTGGTGCTTCTGTGACAGCATCTTACATCCTTTAGCACTAATTGTGCCTGTCATGGTTCTTTTGGGCCTGCTTTGAAATTTCAGTGCAGTTCCCATATGACTACAGTCAGGTATCGGTTAGTGTAGTATTCCAACTGTCTACCAGTGTTTAATTGTCATAAAAATCATACACACACTATATGAAGCGGTTCTGTCCCTGATCTTAGTTCTCACAGGTAGAAACTACTGTTTTCTTTCAGCTTCTCACTGGGATAAATCATCCATTATCAGTGGGAAAACACAGAGCTGCAGGCTGCACCTTTGCAAGTAATCTCGCACAACTTGTTTTCTTCTGGAAAAAATAGCATGTCTGTGTGTCCAGGTGTAGGACAACAGCAGGAAAAAAGAGGAACCTAATACTGGTAATACCAAAACAAAGACAATTTACTTTCTCTTTATAATATTCATCTACGTATGGAAAACTTCACATTTTCTTTTGATTGCCTTTGTGCAAAGCAGATAGTGATCTGACTTTTTTTTTCCAGTCTGAATGCCTATGACATTTCCGTAGCACCAGTCATTTTTGACAAAATGCCTTTACCTCAGAACTTCTTCTTCGCCCCTAGCATTGCTTCCCAGATGAAGTGAAAATCCTAGGAGCATCAAACTGAGAATCATTCTTTGGTCCTGGTAGATTAATTTTTCTGTATTTCCATGCAGCTGTTGAAAAAGTGCATCTGTCCTCAGTTTCCCTCAGCTCCCCTGTGTCTTCATTGAGAGCTACATCACTTGTTTATGGTTTACTGTGCTGGTTTGAGCCACTGATGGAGATGTGTTTGTGGTAAGAGTTTAAGATGGGAGGTAGTGCTGAGGATGATCAGACCCATAGCCCATGCCTCATTCCTGGTCTGGAATGGTACTTCCCAGCTTCTTCTGTGTCTGTCTGAGCTCTTCTGTACTGTAACTGAGAGTCCAAAGGAGCTGACAAATATTGCACTGACATCTGGAATTTTAGGAAAGCCGAACAAAAGCACGTGACGTCTGCCATCGCCTTTACTACAAATACTTGGTAGAATCAGACATACTGATAGTAAAGCACAAGTTTAATGACCAGCCTTGTAAAGACAATTACTGGTTTTGATTTTACAGAGAGTTTGGCTGGTTTATGAAGTGTACATTGTAGCTGAAGCTGTATAATGAGAATATGATGGTGTATAATGTGAAGATTTTGTTTCAAGGAGGAACTGCAATGTTTTGATTGTCCATGTTCCTCCTGAAAGGAAATGAATTAGCAATTCACTGTTGTGAACCTTTGAAGGATCTGAGTAATCTTTAAATTCATTCAGAGCTGAGAAGACGATTGCAAGCTGACGTATAATAGCTGCTTCCAAAATAGATATTGACAATGGGCTCTCCTTGTGAGAGAAGGGAGAGTGATTGAGTATTTTCACTTTGAAATCAGAAGTCTAGTGTCTTTAACTCATTCTTTCAAATATACATGAGCACTTTTTAATTTCTTTACTGGCAAATTTTTTTCCACTCGGAGGAAGTTCTGATTTTGGTGTCATTAGATATTCCACTGGGTCTCTGCACTTCAAGGATGGAGAAATTGATCCCTTAGCATAAGTTTCATTTGCATAAGTATGCTATATCTGTGCTGCATAATTATAGACCACCAGTATGAGCAGCAGAATATTACATGTTTGGAACTTGAAAAATTCTTTTAATTTGACATTTTTGTAGGTTTTGTAAGTCAAGGGTTGGTTTCATTTTACAGAATAGTTGCATAGAGAAACTATGATTGAAGTACCAGTTTCAAGCATCTAGTCCATGTATTAGTCATCAGCGTGCTTGTTATAACAGTATTTAATTCTGTATAAAAATTTTGCATTCACTTTTTTTTAGCAAAATATAGGCATAAAAATGTGTATGGCTAATTTGGATTAGGAGATAAATCTCAGAAAATACAGCATGGAGCAGAAAACAAAAACAACTGAAAAAAACTCAAATATTTCCATTGTCACACTGTAGCAATTATCCAGATCTTGACATATATAAGAGTTTTAAGAATGAAGATTTCCAAGTGATTTTTGTTTGTCAAGTGTTCACAGCTTCTTCAGAGTGAAGGTGAAATCTTTCCAGGAAGCATCTGTGTATTACCAAAGATAAATATCTGACGAAATATTTAAAAATAAAAGTTGAGGTAACAAATGTTGGCTACAGGATAGAATTTGTGAAATGCGAAGTAGAACAAAACTCTTCTTTTAACTGAAAAAAAGCATGGTTTTTGTTTATTTTCTGTAGGTGTGCTTGTCTTGGCGGAGCTATTTTAAAACTGCCATAGTCTTAATCTGGAGGCTGTTTCTGCATCAATAGGTAAAGTGTAGATTTTCCTAGATGAGAAGAATAATGTTTCTATCTGTAAGTATTTAGCTTCTTTATTCCTGTTGCTTTATTTTTAATTGTAAATGGAAACCAGACAACAGCAACTTGGGTGCCGGCTTCGGAGCTTCAGTGTGCTCAATAAGAAGCAGGAGAGTTTAGGGAATACTGGGGAGATTTGACGCTGGAAGCTGAAGAGCTGGAGTCTTGGTGCTTAAAATGAAGCTGTTAAAAGGTGGCAAGGTGTGTTGGAGAGGACACTGATAGCTGCGAACAGAGCACAGTTAGGGTCACTGTAGCTGAAAACCCACAATTGTGGACTTTATTACAAAGTACTTGGTATAACTGTGTACAGGCAAGCAGTTTTTTATGTTGGTGGCAGGGAAATATTTTGGGTGGTTTTTATTGTTTTGTTTTGTTTTGTTTTTTTTAAGAAGTACTATAATTGAGTACTAGATCTTTTTTTCCCCAAAGAGAAGTAAAAGCTCTATCTTCCCACTAGCAGAGCATACAGAAGAAAGGAGTTGAATGATATATTCCTTCCCTTTAGTTTATGGGTCTGCAATCAAAAAACTTGTTTACTTTGGTCTGTCAGCACAAATACCAAGTGTATTGAAAGATCCTCTGGTTCCTCACTTTGATGTATTGTTGAATACTAGTGTACTCTCTCTGAACAGATCAGTGGCTCTGTATACTTGGTTCCTTCTTCAGTCTCTAATAAATGGGCAAAGAAATGTCTTGATTATTTTTATAGAAATAGGTGCATTCTGTAGAGCAGAAGTTTGTGCTTGGAGGGAGTTTAAGGGGAGCTAAAGTGATGTCCCCAGTGTTTTCAGCCTGCTTCACAAGCCTTTTGTATGTCATGTTGTATTACCTCTGAGTTGGAAGATACTAAAACAAAATCCATTAAGACAAGACCTAATGTTATCTCAACTGCCTTACACATAAAAAGATAGATGAAGACTATAATTCTGTATAGAGAAAGCCGAATGTCGGTTCCCCCTCAAATTCCCGAGGCTTTATAAACAAGCATTTGTGCTCATTTTTTGACAAAGTAACCACAGAAAAAAGGCTGAGGCAGTTGATGGGATTCTCAGGCCTCTCAGTGCTTCCTGGCCTCAGACTGTTTTCATTCAAGTCTATTAAAAGCTATCTAAAATACTTTAAAAGCTTCTGAAACTGCTGGGGTTTTTGTATGGAACTAGCACTATTTCTTTACCTCCAGTGCACCTGGTTAGACCTCAAGGGTGTCTAGTGTTCTTTCGTTGCACTATACCGGAATATATTCTGATCTCTGAGATGCTTTCCCACCTTTTTTGGTGGCTTTCTGGCTGTTTTTTCTTTAATTTTAGTTGCTAAAACTATGGTTGTGTTTCAGTGGTGGCTTTCCATAGAGCCTAAGACTCCTCTCCAGTTTGGGTTAACAGGAGAGTTGTTATTCAGCTGCATAATGTGAAATAAAAGGAGAACATTGTTAATTATAAATGACTAGCCTTATTAACTGTGTCCAGACATATATTGCAGAATTCTGATGCCTTTCCCAAGGGTAAGCTTGAGATAGCTGTGAGCTGCCAGGTTTACTTTCTGTATAGACTCCAGTCCCAGCTCTCACCAAAATAACCTAGACTTTTGGAACTTTCATGCAACTGTATGTGTCTGTATGGACAAATAAGAAATTCTGGATACAAAGTTCGCTCTTTAGTGGAGTGTGGAATAATACAGCATATTCTAATTGATAGCCAACTTGTGCATTATTTTTTTGTTGCAATTCCTTTCCTTCCTCCCCATGTTTAATGCATTTTGACCTCCTGAATTTATCACATTGATTGGGGAATTAAGAATGTTGTCTTGGAGGTGTTTGAAGCCCTGACTGTTGTTAGCTTGGAGTAGTTAATAGGACTCTGTTATTTAAATCCTTTTGGAGGTCATCAGTGATCTTGAAGGTTGGTTTGTCTTTAAGACCATTGAAACAGAAGAAAGTAAATATGTTCCTTTGCTTGTATTGCATTTGTGCAGAAGGAGAAGTGAAATGAAAGATTTGAATGTATGGAAAAATAATGTTAAAAGCTTTCACCGGTGAGTCTAGGAAGAAAACAGCAAATTCAGTCTATGTACAGACTAAAAATTTATGCTACTATTGACTTACGTGCTAAAGGAAACATTCATGTTGTACTTAATGTGTTCTGAAGTCTTGATGAAATACTATTTTAGTGATTTGCTGGTTTTATGAGTTGTGAAATACAACTCTGATGACTGATTTATATTGAACAGTAACTGAACACAATCTCTTTAATAAGGTATGCTAAGTATTTCAAGGAGTGCCTCACCTTTCACATGTGCATCTTACCTCCCTTATCCCCACATTCCTCTTGGATGACATGCTCATCAACTGTTATTCTGACATTGGATTTTTACTATAACCTTTCTATAATGATCTCTGTATTGTGCTTTAATAGCATTAATGTTGACTTTTTTTTTTTTTTTTAAGGTCCTGGCAATGAAGCAAAAGGTTCTGATTAAGTGTAATCAAAAACAAGACTTTATTTCAAAATAGTTGTATTGATTGCAACAGCTGATAATACTTTGCCCTTAAACTAAGGGAGCAGTTTGTTTTAAGACTAAGTTGATGTTATGCACCTTGATCTTTGCAACTCGAGTAACTTTCATATCTGAATGAAATAAACAATGAGCTTGCTATTCTAGCCAAGGCAGTTCATTACAGCTTATAATGGGAAAGTTTAATACGTTTCCGGGCCATGATCCTGTAATCAGCTCTTCTGACAAATCTGTGACTTCCACTGATGTTCAGCCAAAAGTAAGAATGCAAACCTGAGAAGTCTTAATTTTTAACTGTAACTGAAATGCATTTTCATGTGTGTTCCTCGGTTGGTAATTATTGGTTTTTGATCCTATATTGTGAGCTTAAAGGTTAGAACATAGTCTTATTTATGCCTGTCTTATATGCAAGGGACTTGAAAAAATATGGATTAAAATAGGTTGCTGTGTAATAAGCATTACATGGATTCATCTGATTTTTTTCAGTGATTTGATGTTGGCTAATGGAAAATGTTGAGCATATTTCCCCCCCGTTCTTTTTATGTAAGTTTCTGACAGGAAATCTGTAGCTAAATATCATTTCATGATTTCCATCTGTTCATATATAATAGTGTTTTATAATGCAGTCCAGATTGCTGCCCAATAGAAATGTCGTATAGCAGGAGATAGGCTTTCAAGTGATTGTTGTACATACTAATTATTGTTTAATGAGTGCTTCATTTAATTTTGAAGAAAAGTAGCTAATTTTAAAGACAACTTCCTTGATGCAAAAGTTTCCACTAATTAACTAAGATAGATAGTGCCTCATTTTTCTAGTGCCAGTGTTTAAAGAGAGGTTTGAATAGTTGTACTACCATGGTAAAATAAGAAAATGCATCCTTAGATTCAGAGGGAAAGAAAAAGTAGGCAGCAGAAACAGGGAACTTTTGCTGAAGTATTTCTTAGTAGCTGACTTTTGTGATCTCTATGGTGTGTTTCCCAGCTAGTGAGGACTAAAGAGCATCTACAGTAACGGATATCATTTTAATTTTGACAGCCCAGGTTATTTTCTCAAGTATTAAGAGTAATTGATAAAACTGTTAAAGCACTAGTTCTTGAAAGATGTATGTCTGCATATGTTTTAAAATGAAAGTTTCCATCCTTTGCAGCTGGGGAGAAAGGCTTGGTAATGGGAACCAGGTGTATCCATATGGTGGGAAAACAAGAAGGCAAATAGAAAAACTTACCTGTGTTATTCATGCTCTTCATCACATGCCAGTCTTGATTTTTGTACAACTGACTGTAAATCTTTGAATTCTTGGGATGGGCAGTGCTGTGATAAATGGTGAATTGTCATTGCTTTTCTTCATAAGCTTTGCAATCAAGTTGCCTTTAAATATCTTTAGTGCCTGGGAGTTTCTGTCTTTCACAGTTAGTCATAATCTAAATAATAAAATCAGCATGAAAATCGTTTCAGTATTTATCTGCTTCGGACTAACTTAGGGACAACTGTATTGTGTGTTACAGGAGCCAGGATGCTGTCTGTGACTTCCAAATTGGGCTGGAAGTAGTTCTGAGAGGGAGAGCTGAGCTCCCCCCAGTGGGGGTTAGCTTTATAGTAGCCTAAATAATTATTTATAGAGAGCTCTCACTTCATAAAAAGAAATGTGTTATGGGTCCATGTTGGGTTTCCTTTCACCAAGACAGTTTGTGGCAGACATTTTAATGGCATGAACATTAGTTTTTGTGGGGTTTGCAGCTCAGTTGTTATCAATTCAGAAATGTTCTCTGTAGATAAGCTAATTTCCTATTGTTTGTTTCCTGTGGCTGTGTCTTTGCACAGGGTGACCCTTTGCAGAGAAGGAGGTAGTAATCCATCTGAAGTTCAGAAGCTGGAGCTATTCATATATGTAGTCATGAGGGAGTATGGATCTATCATTTTGTGAAATGAAAGCCATTCGATTCAACTGCTTTTTTGATGAATGTATTGAATGAGTTAGTATCTGGGCTGAAAGCAGGGATTGTTCTCAAATGCCTATATCCACAACAGATGTGCAGAGACAGCTAGTCTGACTCCCACGGCTCTGTTGGACTAGACAGCACCATTAAACTTCTGTCAATTACCCCATTGCCAGTCACATCACAGCGGCTTGCGACATCTTTCCTCTGATGTCAGGAGAGATGTCTGTTGTCCTCTGATGCAGAGTCATGTTTTCCTCCTCAGAGAGGAGCAGCATGAAACTCCTTTGCTTCAAAGATACTGAGAGCTATGATTTAAGAACAAAACCAAAAGCCCCACCACACTTCTCTGAGCAGCTGGAAGACACAAAACCAGAACAGAGCTGTGGCAGCTCAGCTTTTTTTATTCAACAGGAACCTGCCATTTGGAAACATGTTATGCTTTGAAATAAGCCTTACTATATACATTTGTAAGTATAGTTTTTTAGAAGTTAATATATTGCAGAAATTGTGCCTCAGTTAAAGAACAGGTTAAAAACAGTTTATGGGCCATACAAAAGTTACTGAAGTTCCAGGTATTTTTTAAGTGGCACATACAAAGTCAACTGAAATTTCTGCTACCTGTTGAATTTGCAGACTTGTAACATTAACTACAGAGGGGTGAGCCTTTCCTCTAGTATCTGGAAGAAACAGCTGTTGTTTTTACCAAATTCTCATTGGGATAATTTGTCCATATTTGGGAATATAGAGGGGAAGCCACTTGGACAGAAAAACCTCTTTTAACATAATTTTGCTGAAAAAAAGATTATGTACTGACGTACAGCTCTGTATCTTGCTTGAGAGTTCTCTTATCTTCTCAGTTGGCCATAGGCTAGTAGCGTACAGAGATGTGAAGTCCTGATCTATAACAATTTTGATATGGAATTTTCTTTTGTTGAAAAGTGACCCATTTTCTCATTGGTATGGTGATGTTTGAAACAGTGAGAATTTTTACCCTGAGTCAATTTTAATCCTGCAAATTGTTGTCAGCCCATGATATCCTGGCTGTCCTGAGAAGAAGATAGCATGGTACGAACTAGGTGTCAAAAGAGGTGTGAAAACATTCTGAGGAGGCTTATCAGAAACTAAGAGATATTACTTCTATCTGGGAAACATAAAAGTAACAAGACTTCTAAAGTTACTTTAATATGAGCAAGGGAAGTACTTTTTTTTTTTTTTTTTTACTAAGTTACATGCAGCCAAGTCTTTCTTGCTTCTGAAGGATAAATTGTGTATTGAAAAAAAAAAAAAAAACCAAAACCAAACCAAAACAAAAACCAAACAACAAAAAGCCCTGTACTTGAATCAAAAGGCAAAGTGACTTTGTACTTTAAAAATGTGCAGTAGCACTGTGGTTTTTGTGTATTTCTTTAAAAAGTGTTTGTAGATGCCAGGATTTGGGAGAAGTGCATTAACACTAGCCTTCCAAGGAGGCAGAAGTGTGATCCTTGCTGTATCCTAACAGGTCATTTTAAGTCTAAGTGATTCATTGGAGACCACGAGCAGCAGTGTATGATTCTTAGCTAGGTGCCAGGAGTGTGCGAGAGAGGCTGTAGCCATCTGAAAGGTTCAGATGAAGATGTGGCAAAAACCTGAAAGGTTTATGAAGACTAAAAGGTTTAAGAAGCTAATGCAACTGAAGGAGACTGGTATCAGATGCCATTCTGTAATGGGCATACTGTACTGCTAAACTATTGGTTACCACGCAGTATAAGTTTGTTTACTATTTATTTCTAAGTACCAATTTACTGAACTCCTTGTGTGGGAGCTCTTGTTCGTTTTCCTCTACACGGCTGCTTGTTCCTTTGTATTGCTATTTTAGAAGGGACAATGTTGTTGCTTCCTTTAAGAAAAGTCCGGTGAACAGAAAAGGGCATGAAGAGAGGAGGATAACCTAAAACATGACAAGAATTGTAGATGGGGTGGATCTGGAGCCGTGACTTTGAGGAGATGAAGGGTGAGAGTATGCACGTTCTTACTATTACTTCCCATGCAGCCTCCCTTGAACCATGTGGTACTACAATGCACTACTGCCTCTTGGCTTTTCCCCCTCTCTTCTGCCAAAACTTGTGTCCGAGTTGCTCCTACCATGATATAATGTCTTTAGAGCTCTGTTGATACATGGGTGGTGCCCTCTCAGACCAGTGCAACTATGTTTCCTGAGGACTGTGAGGCAAAGCTCCATGTATTTAATTTTATTTTACTTTATTCCTTATCTAACAATGTTGCCAGAGAGTCTGTGTCATGGCAGAGAAGTCCTTTTCATGTTTTGCTCTGCTCACTCAATCTGAAGAATAACTTCAGTGTGTGACATGTTTCTGGAAGGTAATATGTCATCTCCCTGGAAACAGAATTCACCAGTGGTATTTTTTGCTTTGAAATATCCCAGATAAATAAGCTATTTCTTACAAAAAACTATACCAATTGGTATATCCTCCCACAGAAGTTTATAATGGTCCCACCCCCCACAGAGCAATGGCTTGGATTAAAATATCTGATTTAACACTCCAAATAAATAACTTCCACTTCATCTAGGAAGAGGATAGCTTGTGTGTTTTTCCACACATGCTTTATTTGAATTACTAACAGATATTAAAATATATATATATATGTCCTCACATGGTTACAACTTGTTAACATAAAAATGAACTTTTCAACCTTACTATTCGTATACATAAAAATAGTGATTGAGACTAATGGAATTTGAGGATGATGACTTAATGCAACAGCAAGGGAAATTTAATTTATACATGTGGAAGCCATCTGTGGTCACTGGAGACTGAAACCAAAAGCAACTCAGGAAATTTGGGGTTCATGTATGGAGATGTAAAGAACAGAGAGTAAAAGCTTGTTTTAGATGACTTCAGTAGCTCTAATACTGGCACAGAAAGGAAGTGCTGCGACTGTACAGCTTCTCTGGGGAAAGCTGAGCTGCAACCAATACCTGCATCTCTGGGAGAGCGCATAGTTCTGAACGTCACACACGGTTCTTTGGGAACAGGGGCCATGAGGTTTCAACAAATCTTTGCTTTAAAACATAGTTGTGGCATCGCTACCCTTATCTGTGCTGATCATGTCATATAAATAAAATATCTTAAGTGGCTCGATATTGACAGTTCAAACCACTTTCTCTCTGAGTGACAGCAAAAGGATTATTCCCTTACAGAGATCTACGGGTTTCAGCCATATTAGAAATGGGTTAATGCTAGATTTTAGGCTATTGACTATTGTTGGAAGCAGATTACTTTGCTTGTATAAAATAAAATCTGACAATTTTAAGTCTTAATGTCTACAAAAGATAATCTGACCAAATATATGGGTGTTTCTGATGGTTGGCTAGGGTTTGTGTTTGTTTTTTTTTTTTTAAGGTCAGTCAGCTCTTTATATACTGTGCAATTCTACATCAAGTGCCAACGAAACGAAACATAAAGCTACATTAACTTTCTTCTTGTTCCAAGGACCTTCATAAAATGAATATTTTAATGAATTTGAAATACTAAAAAGAGAATATTGATCCCTTTTTTCTCTGGTCGTACTGGGGGGTATCTGTGGGAATTCTTTTTGACTTTTATTTCAGGGACATTGCATTATCCAGCATAACTTTCTGCAGTTCTGACTTTTAGTAAGCTCAGTGGTGATGCACCTTCTGATAATGAGTAATTATGGTGTATTTTAGTTGGGAAGGACTGTTAGGGATTGATGAATACAAATCTGTTGTATCCCTTACTGCTGTGGGACCAAAGGTCTGAGCAAGGGGTTGGGGTTATTTTTGCCTTTTTGCAATAGCTACCTAAGGTGAAATGGGGGATTTGCTTGCCCTTCTGTTCTGATCAAATTTTCATCAAATAGTCCTCCTTGTTCAAAAAAGAACTGATTTGGGAGAAGGACAAAATATTTCTCATGCATGCAGGAAAAGAATTACTTTAATTAAAAAGTTTAATCCAGTTGAAATCGGGATGAATGCCCAGAGGCTTTCAGTGAGCAGCTGGCCTTGCTACCAGTGGGAAGTTTTTTGTACAAAACCACTTTGCTGCACGCCTCACCAATGCTGGTTTTACCAAGGACAGGAAGCTCTGTATCACGCTGACATGAAACTAGATAAAACTCTTGTTTGTGCAATTTTGATCTTGCTGATCAATGTCTGCTGCAATGAGTTTTTATAGTCTTGTTGTTGGTATGCAAGTGTATTTGAACTGAGTATGGCTGCCGCTGGTTCTTAGCATGGAAGGTTTGCATTAGCTGGCTGGTTGTGCCACAAGTGTTCTCTAATGCATGATTTCAAACTAATCCTGGGGATTTCATCTGGGCTTCTCTCATGAATGCCCAGCTGAACTTCCAGAGTAGGACCAGGCAAGGTACATGTTGCGAGGACTTGGAAGCTTTCCTTTGTAGTATTCCCTCTACTGACCCCTTGAGTCCACTTGGCCACTGCTCCTTTTAATCCTCTGGAAGTCAGAGAGGAAGGGCTGCCTCTAAAGCAGGTGATTATTTTATTCAGAAAGGAACCGGGTCAGTGCTTTGTATATTTCTTATCCTAGTTCTGACAGACTATAGCCTGGATCTTCAGGTGTGAAGAGGTGTAGGATATAACAAGAAGAGTTTTCAAGAGATAGTTTTAAAACTATTTAATTTAGTGTTCATTTTAGTTCTAGAATTTAATTTAAAGAGTTTTTCTTATACTTTTGTTTACTTAAAATGTCTTTGACGTTCCTGAAATGTAATTTTTGAGTGATCTGTGTGTTCTTAGAGTTTATCTTTATTCATGCTTACCTTTTTAATCTCCATCTCAAATGAGATCTTTAGGCTGCAAACCTAAGATTGGAATAGAAGATAAGGCAGTATTTTTTTTAATATGTGTTGATATTTAAGCTACATGAGCTAGCAAATCTCTTGATGAACAATTTGCAGTTTTTTGAGAAAAATAAGACATACTTTTGATTTGTATATAAAGCAACCAGGGTATAGAGTTAAACTGAAGTTCTTAAAATGAAGCTAAGGAGAACAAGATAAATGGTTTTCACAAAGGAAACAAAAACATAATGAAGAGCTTATCAAGTGACTATGTAAAAAATGTGATTAAAATTCTGTTGTGACTTAACAACAATGGGGCTCATTCAGCATACATACTCATTTTTTTTCAAAGGACTTTACACAAACTCCTAGGCCTATGTTAAGGTTAGAAATCATGTTTTTCCCTGTAAATACTTAGCCTGTACAGAGCTAATGTTAATTAAGCAAATATCATGCTGTATCTGTTGGTACTACACCGAGTTATCATAAGCTTATACTTGATACTCTAACTTCTAAGATTCCTAGTAAAATATTTAGATCTTCTACCTTAACCATGTCGGTTGCCATTCTGATCAGAAGGCAGTGCTGTTTGCTGCCTTCTTTTTTTTTGGCTTCTAGACCAGCTGGCAATAGTTTGTTTCCCAGATCAGGTTAGTTCAGCCAAGAAGTGTGAAGACAAGCAGAGGTGTAATTGTAATATGTTGGAAATAGCAGTATATCTTACCGATCAGTTTTCTTACATGTGCTGGTGACTTACTGTAATACCACATTGTCCGTACAAAGAGGTTTTTCAGTTGTTTTATCAGGCAGTTTAGTGATTGTTTTTACCTTTATGCTAGCCAGTACATTTTTCTAAAAAGTAAATTATTGTATGTCTGGAGAAAGCTTGTATAAAATAACAAAACAGTCTCCAGGCTGCCTTACTAAATGGAGTCAGATGATCTGTATTGATCTTGCTTTCTTTCATTATTTGAATTGGATTTTGCTTGAAGGAGTGACACGTACATTTGTATAGTGGAATGCTTGTGACAACTGTATCCGTGTATAAAACAGTTCCATTAACTTTTCTTGCTAACACTGAAGACCTGCATTACAATATTAAGGCACTTTAAATAAGAGCAAGCCCTGCTGTTACATACTCGGCTGCAGTTTATTATTTAGAGAGCAAATCCCTGATTTGCAAGTATTTTTCATTGCTGTTGTCGTAGTCACAGTGCTTCATAACAGTTTACAGACGGTTTTGGGGTTCTGAAAAGCCACAAACCTTTTCCTTGTGTGATTACAACCTTCTCATTACGGTTATCTGTTATTCAAGTTTCCTTGTTCTGAAGAAACCTGAAATTGCAAGTGATGGGGAGGAAAAAAAGATGAATGGTGTCCATTGTGTTTGCTCTGGTGCTAATTCATTAACTTGAGTTCAACACTTCAAGCAAAAGAGTTCAGCTTGAAGTTGGAGAGTTTATGGAGCTGTTTGGCATATGCTTATTCTTAAATCTTACCACTACACCATGTTGCCTAAAATGTTGCTGTAAATTTTTATGTAACTTTGTAATTAGTTTTATTTGCAATATTCAGGAGTCATAGTAGGTGGTGCTATAGTTACAGCTGAAGGTGTGTTTTTAGTATGCACCTTTTCTTTTCAAGCTTTTACAAATTTTTCATAATTTCATATTCGGTGGAATGAAACATCCTTTTTTCTGTTTTGTTGAATTTTTTATAGAAAAAAGTCTGCTATGAGCCGCATTTTTTCTGGGTGCTAACCGCACTTGTTGGGGTATCTGAGCTTTGATCTATAAATGCAATTCAGCTGACCTTTGACTTTTCATGGGTTTTTGGTTAGTTTTGCCCTTTCTGAGACAACTTGAGATATAGGCCCTTACCTGTCTTACATATTATACAACTAAAACACAGATTGACTTTCTAGTACGTGCATGTTGTATCTGGTTTTGTATCAAAAAAGGACCACAACATAGTCTTTCCTTAAAATATTCTGCCCAATAGATTGGTGTAAGAAAAATCTGTAAAGCTGTATGTTAACTGTAGTTTAAAAAAAAAAAAAAAAAAAAAAAAGGAAATACTTGGTCAGAGCTTAAACTTTAAATACTTTCTTCTTTGTAAATGCAGTTGATTGACTACAAACATTTGCAGAAAAATGAGAAATGCAGGCTCTGATGTTAAAACCAGCTTGGATGTATATGTGGGATGGTGATTTTACTGCTGGGTTAACATTTTTATTTTTAAATTTTTCAGTTTAATATCAAACTCTTAACAGTACCACACACTAATTAATATGCTTCTACTTACGTGTTCAAAGTAAAGCCCTGGCAAAAATGCTATCTTGAAATTAAATTATGAGTATCAAATGCTAATGAAACTGTAGCAGGTTTTTCAGCATCACTGCCTCTAATTTTCAGACAACTGCTGCATTAGATGTTAGTTAATGATCTCAGTGCCTAGCTGGAGGTGCTTCCTTGCTGGTCTGTGCTGGGTTTTTTGAGGGGGTTATTTTTGCTTTTAACTAGTTCCAATGTGCTTTTGTGGGAGCTTAAAGCTTGGCGTTTGAAAACAATTCTCTTCTGTCTGGACTGTTCTTTTTCCTTCTGTTCTGAAAATGCGTTAACCACCATTAAATAAAATGTTTTGGCGATGTTAGTGACTTTCACTAAACTACGGCTTTTTATTACAGATCTTTGATACCTGTTTCTTTTCATGCCTTACTGGAAAAAAATAAGCTGGAATGAAATTTCTAAAATTAGTCATTATAACCTCTTGATACTAAGGCAACTGAATTTTTAGAAGGGGAAGGAAAAGATGGGATTTTTTGACCTGACTGTAACAACTTGAAATAACTTTTCTGGTATTAAGTTTTATGCTCTGTTTCCGTCCCTGTATGTGCTTTTCACATGATCTTCACTTGCTGTAGGTCAGAACTGGGCTCAGAGTACATATGTGCTGAGACTGTCAGGGAATTTGAGGACTTTTAAAAGACATTAAATTAAAGGCTGTAGTAGATACTTTATAGGCTGATTAAAGATAGTTAGATTTGGAAATGAGACCAATGGTCACTTTTGTCTAAAACGCAAATAGCTAAAATACCTTAAAGGTTAAGATGTTTTTAATTAAATTGTTCTGAGCTGCACAGACACATAAACCTAAGAAAAGAAGGAAGCAAAATGTCTGATTATTCTTTTTAACTACAATGAATTATGGCATTAGCAGTGATTTCCACAAGTGTGGTTCCTCAAACGGTATCTTGTGTTAACCAAAATTTATGAAGAAGTGACTGACAGTAGGATGGGGAGGGGGCCAATAGGACCATCTATCCCCTGTCTAAGGGCAGCGATCTGCTGCCTGAGTACCGGTGTTCTCGCTAGTGACAGGTTTCACTGGTTGTTCAAAAAACTTAGCTAAAATTGCAATTTGTTTCATAGTAATCCTTTAATTATTTTTCTTAATTAAAATTTGTTAAGATGGGGGTAAGTGTGCCTGTGTTGTGTTTCACAGTTAAGTTGTGTTTACTTTACCTTCTCTGATAAGCAGGGCACTCTGCAGGACTAGCAGTTTGTACTTTTATCAAATAACAAGTGTTTTGCTTTCCTTGTTTCTTAATATTGATTGCAATATCTATATTTACATCTGCTAATGGGGATCAGAATAGTTAATTATGGTTTTAAGGATGGTGACTTTTGAGGCAGTTGTAAGGAGTCACACTTCAGAGAATCTGAAGTCCCCCTGGCTGGTTTTCGTTACCAGAGCCCAAAGAGCATTTCTCTGACACCACCCCCCAACCCCAATGGCTCATCCCAAATTGCCTTTGAGAGTAGTAAACTCTCATCCATCAGCAACAAAGAGACAGCAGGCTCATGGAATACCTTTACAGGGGAAAAGGAAGTAGGAGAAACCAAAGGCTTGCCCAAAATACACGTTGGTCTTTAAGTCATGAAGTTGTTGAAGAACCAATACAGCGGTTCTGCTGCTCAGACGTAAAACTAGAGCAGCATAGAGTTGTTATTCTTAAAGGTCTTTGAAAAAGTTGGTGTGTTAATACTGATACCTTGAACAAATTTAACTTTAGGGGTTTTTTATTAATTCAGTCTATATTTTTCCTGCACTTTTAATTGGCTATAGTGACACAAATCCTCCATGGCCATAAATCGCCATAGCACCACTGATTTGTTTTCTCCTCCTCTTCGTCCCCGAGGTACTGATATCCACATACACCAGCACTGCTCTGGTTTATAAGCAGCATGCTGCTAAACGCTTCCCAGAGGAGGCCACGCTTCAGTGAAGGATGAAGGCTACGTGTATATGGTGGGTGTATATAATTTGAAAATGAGTCAGGACATTAACTTAGCTACATAATTATCGTTCATTTTTTAAGCTGCTGTTCTTCATCAGAGGAGAATGGAGTCAATAGTGAGTAGGTTTTCAGTCCTGCTCCCATTCAGTATTTAGGCCAATCATGTGTTTAATGCAGCTTTTGGGCCTGGAAGCAGCTTGAGAGCTGCTCAGTGCCTCAGGCTACCAGCTGCTTGCCTAATTGGCCTGGGAGCACAGCAGGAAGAAAGCTGAGACACCAAGTCAGCTGGCTTCAATATTGTTCCCAACTGGAAGAAACCTTCTTATTGGTTTGAAGTGGCATCTTACAGCAACCGTTTGCTCAGGGACGGTGCTGTCACTCCTAGCTGTCCAGTTCCTTCGCATTGAGTTAGTGTGAGTGAAGTTTGAAACCACATCTTTTTCTTCTGTTGGGCAACACTTGAAGGCTGCTGAGCTAAATTTTATTTTAAGACTGAGCCTTTCCTCATCTGAGTGGGAGGTTTCAGAAGGAAGCACGGCAGGCGCATGTCACATTGAGGAGAGAGCCTAAATAATATCCATAGATACCGACATCAGGAAAGTAGAGGACAAAGAGCATAGTCTGGCAAAGTAGGGCGGTATGCTCTGAATTATTCTTGCAGATACTCAGTTGACTTTGGCAGCCAGAGAGGCTCAAAGAGTGGTAAGTGTTAAGCTATAGGGGAAAGAAGAGTTTCTGGTTTTGATAGATTCTCTTGTTAAAAAATGTCAGAAGATTCTTTTGCTATTGTGAAAAATGAATTAGAAATGTTTGGGTTTGTTAACCTTTAAGTTGTTAAAATCCATGCCACTCCATTTTGTATGGAAAGATAGTATTTTGTATGCAATTAATACTTGAAGTAAATGCTGATAAACTTCTTTTACTTAAGACATTCATCTGTTTGAATGTGGAAGGAATTTAGACAAATAACTGCTTATGATCACAGTGAATTGTTTTTGTAGTTATTTAAATATTGTTAAGCTGGGTGATTTTTTTCAATATCTATGTAAGTACTGTTCAGTTGGGTTTTCAAATATTTTTATAGGTATGTATGGGTCCAGTGCATTTTCAGAGGTGATTTTATTAGTTGAGATCCTAATAAAATAGAGCTAAGTAATCAAACTTGGTCTCTCCATTTCTCTCCAAGTGTTACTTTTCTTGGTAATAACTTCCAAACTTGTTGATAAACTGCTTTATCTTCAAACAGCAGCAATCTTGAAGAGAAATAATTTTGAATTTTTCCATAATCAGTAGTGGCATACAGATTTAATATTGCTATTAGTGATTCTGCTGAAGGAGAAGACATAACTTGCCCATTGTATGTTATTTTCTGGTAGCATCTGACTGGCAAACCAACTTGTTGCTAGCCATGATATTTCCTGGTTTATTGCTACGAGAGGATGGCTCGAGAAATGTAAGTCATGGGAAGATGCTGACATTTACAGAAATGGAATAAAGGAGGATTTTGAAGAACATGTAGACAAATAAGTGAGAAAATAAGCTTGTTCTGTTAAGTTTACAAAACAGCTACTTTTGCCAACTGAAGACATTCTGCAAGTAACGAATCTGTTGGTAAATAACCAGTGTAGCAACCTTTATTATGCTGATCATATATGGTACTGCCTGTGTGCAAACCGTCTTGCAGTTGATGAAAGTTTGCACATAGGACAACTGCAGATGACAGAACAGCATTTTTCCCAACTGTATAGTAAATATGTCATTACAGTGAAGCTAAATAAGCAGTAATAGAAAAGTGTGAGACAGAATATTTCATGCCTTACAATAATCGTATATTATATTACTATGAAAATCTGTCTTGTGTTCAGAGTGTCACTTGCTTAAATGCTGCTTATCTTTTAAAATTGATATAGTTAATTAGTGTAAAACTTAATGTGGACAGTCCTAACTCAGTTTTAACATTTGGTTCTCAGTAATTTTGCATGGCTGTTTTTTGTATAAATTCAGGTTTAAATAGAATTCAGTGAAAGCAATGAGACTATAGGACATAATTTTGTCCACAGGGTCTCTAATAGGAAAAAAATGACCTAACCTGGTTATTTTTTTTGATTGATTTCAGTGAAACCAATCTAACCTTACAAAGACAAGTTCTCATAACCAAAGTTAAATTTGCAGGACTGTCATCTAAGGAGATTTTTGGTAAACAAAACACACTTAATGAATATCTAGCATTTTCTTCCTCCTCATCTTCCACATGTAAAAAGTCATTAAAGCATATGTTGTGTTTTCTAGCGTACTTCTGAAAACATACAAGCAATTTACATTTTTCAACCATTACAGGACTTTTACTTCCAGGATGATTTAAATTTTATAGAAGAGAAAATGAAGCAGTTAATCAAATGCCCATCAGCTCCTCAAATTCTCTAACACCTGATTAACATAGTTATCCCAAAGACTATTCTGAGTTTAATGTTACTATTAGTGGATCTCTTCCTCCTCCCCCAGTAAATAAATAAATGAATTAGTAAATCATATTAATCAAATGACATGCCATTTTAAGAGTTAAACTGACTTTTCAAGAAAGTAACAGAAAAGCTTCCTGAGTTCAAAGGAAAAAATATAAACTGTTCATGACAAGGAAAAAATGTGCGTTTTAACACAATTTGCAGTTTTGCTTGTTGTATTATCAATAAACTACAGTGAAATAGGCCATTGGGATGGCTGACCAGGTTAGACACTTCCAGGTGCTTCATCTGCTTCTCACTAGCTTTAGCTTCCTTTGCACTTCAGTTTATATGCTGCATTTCGTCTCTGCTTTTGGTTTCAACTATTGCAGTTATTTGAAAAAGGTGATTTCATTTCTTCATTTGTCGTGGGTTAAAGACTGCTTAAAGTTAACTCTGCTAGTTTGGTTTTTTTTTTTTTGTCCTTCTTCTTCATAAATAGCTAGCAAGA
>NW_010126726.1:0-226 GCF_000699245.1 Pterocles gutturalis
GGTTTGAAGCTGAAAGAGGGGAGATGGAGATGAGATCTTGGGAAGAAATGTTTTCCTGTGCGGGGGGTGAGGCAGTGGCCCAGGTTTCCGAAGCCTCGTCCCTCTCTCTGTAGGTGGTGGATTACTACAAGGAGGCGTGCCGGGCGCTGGAGAACTCGGAGACGGCCTCGCTGCTGGGAAAGATCCAGAAGGACTGGAAGAAGCTGGTTCAGATGAAAATCTATTA
>NW_010126727.1:0-828 GCF_000699245.1 Pterocles gutturalis
CTCTGTCTCAGCTTAACCCAGGACAAAGTCCTTCACAACTCTTGGGTAAATAAGTGATCCTTCTTATATGTTTTTTCTTTCCTCAGATGCTGGAACACATGACACTATCACTTTCTTCCTTTCTATGGTATCCTTGCAAGCTACTGTTTTTTTTTTCTCTGCAATAGACAACCCCTCTCTCCAGAATATAAAGACTGATCCCCAGTTTTCTTCCTCTGTACAACAACCAACAGTCAACGCATCATGCCTCTACTACCCTTCTTTAACTACATGCATTAAACTAGAAGCTGTCAAAAATGCTGTGTGAAAGTTGGCAGCTTTCTCAAAACAGACTGATAAATATTTTTAAGTTTAGTTCTAACATTTATTTAGTGAAAAATAACCAGAACGCAAAATATACAACATATTCAACAAATCTGTATTTTCTATGACCTTCTCTAAGTGCATGACTTTGGAAGACAGATGCTTTTTGTGTGCATCTATATCTCCATGTATTTCATGAGAGCTCTATGCAATTTATAGTTTATAAAAATAACTTTTTCATGTGAAAATTATGTCTAATGGTGTCCATCTCAGAATCTTCCACATAATAACAGTGATCTAATGTAAAATTTTGTTCCAATAAGTAGATACTATCAATAGGTTAACTGCGATAACTTCAAAAGAACATATGAGGAGAGACTGCAGAGCTCAGACTGTTATGTCTTGCTTAAGTGTATAAATAACTGATGGGGGAGGAAGTGAAGAAGATGGAGACAGACTGTTCTCAATAGTATCCAGTGACAAGACAGGGGGCAACGGGCACAAACTGATATGCAAAAAAATCCA
>NW_010126728.1:0-13336 GCF_000699245.1 Pterocles gutturalis
GTTCATGCGGGAAGTTTGTGACCTTGTGGGAAGCGGGTGTCACTTGTGGCTTCGACAGGTCGCTTGGCTTAAATATTTGATGTGGAGTGAGTACCCAGCCCCAGGGGGGGAACAACGGTGGGCCGGCTTTCTTTATGTGAAGATGTTAGATTTTTTTCTCTGGCTATGGCTGTAAGTTGAAAGATGAACTTGTTCCAAAGTTCGAGTGAAAAAAGTGATGGTGGTTGGTTTTTCAGGGATCACTGAATCACAGAATGTTAGAGATTGGAAGGGACCTCGAAAGATCATCTAGTCCAATCCCCCTGCCGGAGCAGGACACCTAGATCAGATCACACAAGAACGCATCCAGGCGGGCTTTGAATGTCTCCAGGGAAGGAGACTCCACACCCTCTCTGGGCAGCCTGTTCCAGTGCTCTGTCACCCTCACTGTGAAGAAGCTTTTTCTCATATTCAGGTGGAACCTCCTATGTTCCAGCTTGAACCCATTGCCCCTTGTCCTATCACTAGATGTCACAGAGAAGAGCCTGGCTCCATCCTCCTGACACTCACCCTTCACATATTTATAAACATCGATTAGGTCACCCCTCAGTCTCCTCTTTTCCAGGCTAAAGAGACCCAGCTCCCTCAGCCTTTCCTCATCAGGGAGATGCTCCATTCCCTTAATCAACTTCGTGGCTCTGCGCTGGACTCTCTCCAGCAGTTCTCTGTCCCTCTTGAACTGACGGGGATGTTTTCCATTTTTGCATTGCTTTGCAGCACTTTCTGTTCAGTGGTGGGTTAGGAAGCGCCTTGGGAAATACACAAAGAGCATTATTCAGTGCCCTTAAATACAAGGACACTTGCACGCACTGCATGGGCTGGTGGTGAGGAAGGCTGCAAATCAAAAACAGTGAAAAGTACGGTACAGCAAAGTATAGTGGCACCATGAATGCTGTTCTAAACTGCATTCACTTCAAAATCTGTTAAACGGCACAGGTAGAATTTTAGGACGCTCTTGTGCAGTCTGTTAGTTGAAGATAATGAAGAGTGCCGTCACCTGAGGAAACTCTTGTTCAGTCTCTGATATCAAGAAACAATGCATCTAATTGGAAAACTGTTCAGAAAAAAAAAAAAAGCAACTGCTGTTAAGAAAAAAAAAGCCTCCCTGAGTGTTGCTTTCCCAAAACTGAAGTTTCAGAGGCTTTGCCAGGCAGCAGTCGCTCTGTGTGAACATCTTGAATTTCCTTAGAGTAAATAATATTACATGAAATAGAAAATGCTGCTGTTCTCTGGGTTACAGACAGTGTTCTGTGTAACGTTTTTTGTTGTTTTGTTGTTTTTAACCTAGGCAACTTATGGCTAACGAGCCACTGGAAAAATTGGGATTTAAGGATCTGATAAATGAGAAATCAGAAGCAAAACCTGAGAAGTCGTAATGAAGATGGACAACTTTACTACTTATGTATGGAAAGTATAACTCTTAATGTAGTACATATTGTACGTCCTGTTCATATTGCAATAGGAACTGTTTCCTGAAGGAACCTTTTTTCAAAGTTTAGTTTTTCTAAAATAAGATTTGTTTTTTAAATGAGTGAAAGTACTGCCTTTGTCTACTTGTCCTCAAGTATTTATTAAAGTTTTTATTTTAATTTCTCTAGCGTACTCTTAAAGATCCATAAGAATATTTTGCCTGTGAGAAAAAAGTTATTGCCTGAAGTGTTCTCCATGTCTCTGTAAGAACAATGAAGTCTTATTTTAAAAAGACAAAAAAAAAAAACCAAAACGCCTTTATTGTGTAGATCTTGAGCTATAGATTAATTTGATGTGTGTATATTACTAATATGCTTACAGCAGTTACTTGTCAGATGGAAATAAAGCTTTTGTGGTACTTGCAAATTGCTTTTTATTACATACTGGTATTAATCCACATCTTTGGGATAATTTCCTTCTGAACCCTGCTATAGAAAACACTTGGGTACTGGGGTGGTGTTTTTTTCAGTCTTTTTAACCTTCATCATTGTTGGGGGAATATTTCTGGTTCCAGACACCAGTCAGGTAGTGATTTTGCTTTTATTTGTCATGCCAACAGTGTTCACCTAACTTTATTTCATCATTTAACTGTGAATGTATTAATTTCTCTAAGCAGAGCTGCCGTATGTTTGGGTTTTTTTTAATATCTTTATGGTGAAATCAGTGTGGAGACAGGAATGGTATTTATTAATATTCTAAGTAACTGTGAACTCTACATATAAATGTAACTGGACAATTTTATTATTTTAAAAACAAATGTTTTATGTTAAAAAACAGGATGGATCAAAATGTAGCTATCCAAGAAATCCAGTCTTTCATTCCAAAACAGGTAGCTGCAGCCCATACATTGAGGAGGTAACGCAGCAGGCCATGCAGTAGAGGTGCAATCAGGTCTGAGTATGTCTTTAGGGTCCCTGACAGGTGGTGTTGTCACTTACGATGAATTATCAGAGCCAGTGGTATTACTCTCATCTATACTAACGCAAAGGAGTCTGTCTTGATTAATGCTGAGTTCAAGACAAAATAATTTGGCCTGTTAGCCCCTTAGAAATATGTTTTAAGGAGACAATAAATTTGTAAATCCTCCGGATGCATTTTCTATTTTCCACTGTATTTCCTGCGCTGTCCCCCACTTTTTATTTTTTCTTTCTTTTTTAACCCAGTGAATTCTTTCTCTGTGTGTCTGTCTCTCAAACTGCAAGCTTTAGGGTCAGGGACTGCAGGCAGCGATACACACATTCTTTGCCAAGGCAATTCTACACTTTGTCCTTTATTTGGCATCTTCTGTTTGATATATGTTACCTTTCCTGCTGTTTGCTATTGTTCCTTCTGCATCTGCTTCTCTCCACTATGCATCTGTTCACACAGAGATCCACGAAAGGGTAAAAGAACATCTTCTCTTCATATTGATGGTTGGAGCTGGGATTTAAATTGTTGCTTGGGTCTAATCTGATTGAACAGACCGCAGATAGTTCAGAGTGGGTCCCTGTTTGAAAAGAATGTTCGCTTGCTGCTGCATATTTTTATCCAACTTCATTCTACTGTTTAACTTATATCCTTTGGCGAGATTAGTACATTTATAGAAGAGAAAGCAGAGATTTTGTTGCTGAAACAGAGATTAAAAGACTTTATATTAAACCACTGAACAAGAGCTTTCTTTCAGTGATACCGAGTAAGAATTATTAAAATAATCTCCAGCATCTTCAGAAGAAAAAAAATCAAATTTCATGCTTCTGTGCTCCCTGAATATTGCAAGGTGAATTGAATCCCTGGTAGGTATGAAAGGACCCACCAGTGGTGGTGGAGTAATCGGGGCTGTAGTTGTGGTAGTTTCATGTTTTGGATGTTACTCTCTGCTGTTGTTTGGACAAACAGTTACTCCATGAGTTAGATGCCTGTTTTTCCTGAGGCAATTGATACCAACTCAGTCCTCCAGGTTATTAAAAGGGGTCAAGTTTTTGAAGTCTGGAGCGTCTGAATTTTGAGTATGGAGCTGGAGAGAGAGCTGCTGTTTGAATGAACTGTCTCAGGTTACATTGTGGACTCTGTTTATAGTGACAGAGGCTCAAATTTTGTCCTGCTTCGGGAGGGATGGTGGGGGGAAAAAAGCAGTTTCAAAAAACTTCATGGCATTCCAAAGGGAACAGCGCTCTGTGCTGCTGGTAGGCCTGCAGTGTCACAGCGATGTCACCTGCATTGCGCCGGCTGACTGTCCTGCCAAGCCGGCGAACCAGCCAGAGCAGGCATCATCCTTCACAAAATAACTCAGAAATAGTAATTACCATCGTAACAGGGAATGCTGGGGGGAGAGTTTTGCACCTTTTACCAGCCTGAAAAAGAGAACTTCCTCATCCTGTCCAGATCCATGAGTGCATTTCATCCTGCCTCTGAGCATGGTGAGTCAGCTTCACAGTGCTGTCCCCTTCGTGCCAGGAGTGGAAAGGGGCTGCGAGTGGATAGCTGAAAACTCCGGGAATTGACAGGGGCACATACCTCCTGTCTACAAGGTGTTAGCCGAAGAAGAGAATTCTGTTTAGTGGAGCTGTAAGGTGAGCTCAAGGGTGGTGAGGGCCATCGACCGATCTCAGTTGAGACCTAATTGAGAAGTGCTGGAAAAACAACAATCCATTAATCAATGTCAAGCTTGGGGTTGAACGATTTTCCCAACTTGCTCTATGGGACAAGTCCCTGCAACGCCAGAATCATCTGGGAGAATTCCCAGAATGCTCTTCAATTTTTTCCTGCCAACATACAAATCATTAATTAAAGCCTTTCCACATAAACCTCTTATTTTAATCTTGCTTGTGGGATCCTGGTTTATGCGCCTTTAAAACAACAGCAGTGTGTAAGCCAAAGAAAAGCTGGACGTTCATAGCTTCTTTCCTGTTCCTGTACCAAGGAGGAACCTCTCCAGAAGCCTGACACCAAGTTGGGAAAATATTCTGGAAATGCTGAGCTGAGGTGTTTGCTGGGGGGGAGGCGGTTTGTCAGGGATGCTGATATTTTTATGGCGCTGTTTGGAGCTGATGAGCTGTTCTGCTGCGTGTGGCACCAGGAGCAAGGTAAGTGCCATGCCAAGTACGTTAATCTTCGTGCGAACCTGCCTGCACCAGCGCTGCCGTGAAGCACCACCTGCTGACGGACCCTGGGAGCTGGAGAAATGCAAACACTTGTGAAAGGAGGTTCAGCAAACTGCCAGCCTGGATGTAATTGTGCAGGTGTGGAAGGGGTTGCACAGGTGTGGAAGGGATAGCCCAGAGCAGGAGGAAGTGCTGATTGTTCTGGAGTGAAGATCTATGTAAGCTGTTAACATAATAATAGACATCGATAAGCGAGGGGGTTATAATCATCTTTCCTGTAGCTTTTCTTCAGCAAAGCCTCATTCACACTAACACCAGGCACCGTGCTGCTTGGGATCCTGTCCCAGGGACCCAGAGGGCTCTGGGTCAGCAGAGCTTTACGTGTTGGTGCTTAGGAGAGCCTTGACCACACATTGCCCCTCTCAGCTCAGATCAGAATCCATTCAACCACAAAGAGCTTAACCTCGATCACTGCAGTTATTTACAGAGAGAACACTGCCGCAAGCCAACTGTCATTATGTCTTCTGGGAGACCTTGAGCTCTAGGTGTATCTCTCTGAACAACTGCACTGACCTGCAGAACAAGGAAGAAAGGGTTTAATAAGCATTTCCAAAGGTCTGGGTGTTCTTTCACAGAAAAGCCTGTACAAAGAGAGCCTCCTGCGCTTGCACTGGAAGTGGTCATGGTCCAAAGTCCGGTGTAGGAGCACAGTGAGCCAGTGCCTCTGCCAAGGAAGGATTGTTGCTGTATCTGCCACCTGGACGTGGGATACCTGGTGCAGAGGAAGGGCTGCATCTGTCAGTGCTTGTAAAGTCAATGTTCGGTGTTGGGCACAGTTATGGGCAGGCGGTGGGTATAGCCAGCTGACCCTCACGCTTGGTCGTCTTCCAAAGCGTTTTCCCCACCTTGTCCTGGATGCTTCCAGGCCACGGAAGTCCTTGCGGCTGGGCGTTGCACATATGGTGAGCAGTCACCCCCTTGGTTTCCTTTGGAGACCACAGAGTTGCTGGCCTTAGCTGGTGATTAATTCTCTTCTGTAGCAGCAATCAAAACAGCTTTCGCTTGCTGCTGCTTTTGAGGGTCAGCTTAACCAGTGCTAACAGTGGGAGGGAACTGGATCAGTTAGAGCAGCTCTTGGATTTCACCCCGTTGTTACCTCACTCCAAGCAGGCCTGGAGAGCACTGGGAGGCAATGCTGTTTCCACGGAGCTGCTGGAACTAAACCTGGGGTATGGAACATTATGAGAGAGGAGCAACCTGCTCCTAGTGCAGAAAGCATCTGAAGTTGTTGCTGTAGGCTCTGAGAAGTGCCTTGGATGTTCTGGTTCCACTGGAGAGCAGTGTGTTTCTACATTTCTCATCTGTGATTCCTGGGAAGGGAACGATGCTTCTGCTGGTGTGCAGGAGTGTGGCCATTTCTGGTAGAGTATCCGGTAACCCCAGAGGACGTTAGTTACCTTTCTGCCTGGAAAAGATCCTTCTGCTAAATTGGGAATGTTGCGTATTGTGTCAAGTTTCCCACAAAAATCAAAACTCTAACTCAGATTAATTTTAAAAAGACTGTTTGGAAGGGCACATGCAAGGGTCTGTTTCCTCTTCCAGGGTATTTCAATGGAAATCGGATATCTGGTTAATCTCATCCTGGTTCTCTTTTTTTCTCTTAATGATTCTGCTTCTGTGAGTAGCTGGCAATGCTGCATTTCCATCAGGATGCAGCAGATTTTCTAGCTTACAGATTTCAAGACAAAATGCCTTCCTTCTGGAATGAAGGTGCCATATGGCTTGAAATGCATAATTGATCCCTGCTCAAAATAGGAGCTTCATAGAAAGTCACCTAGAAGTCCCAGTGTGCAGAGGACTTGGTAGATGTTGGTGCATTTTTTGTTTCCTGGGACTGATGACGATACAGGGACAGGTTTTTATATCTCTTCCTAGAGGTTCTGATGCTTGTGTGCTCTCTCTAGCACTGCGCGGACTATTTCATCACTGGATTGTTTATTCCCATTATTCTGAGAGATCTTGGGACTTGCATTAGCAGGTGCATCAGCCTTGTGCTTGCTGGTTCCTGCTGGGCTTGGCTGGGTGAAAACCACCCCAGACAAACCTGGCGTTCACTGTATTGCCCAACAAAGGCCACGGTTATCTCTGTGAGTGGAAAACAGTTCAGGTGCATCAAATCTGGTGGGTTGGATCCATCCCTCACTGTCCCATGCTTCCCTGCCTCTGGTGGGACGTGTAGCCCTCTGCACAAGGAGTTGTTCCCTGCTCCCATGCAGAGTGAGGCAGGTTCCCACCGCCACGGAGGCTTGTTGTGTCCGTCTGGGTGTGTGTCCTGCTGCCTGATAACGAGCAATACCTTAAACCACCCACTATGGCAGATGCTTTTCTGTTCCGTTCCTTATGAATTATGGCAAACTCTGGTAGGAGCAGTGGAGGAAGGCAGCCTTGCAAAAACAGAGCAGGGAGGTGAAGAAACCAAGGAGACTGCCCAGCATGACCCAGGCTTTTAACTTCACCTTGATGGCTTTAAAAAGCAGGCAGTGGGGGGTGCTTCTGCAGCCCCTTAGGGCCTCTGAGACCTTGGACTATTTCAGTAACCTTCTAGGAGCTGACAGCTCTGATTTCGGGTGGATTTCTAGTTTCCTCACTGCTAGCAAGCCCTGCTCAGGGAGAACGGGCTCACACACCTGGTTCTGATCTCGCTTGCAAAGCTGCTCGTCAAGGGTAGCGTGGGAGAGGGTGCTCTGCAAGGGAGCCAGGCTCAGTTTTACTTGCTCCATTTACATTTCCCTGTTATCAAACCATGTTCTGGGTTTCAGCACAGGTTGGAAACACTGAATCTCTCCTTAGTGGACAAGGCAGGAAGAGGATAGCCCTGCAGAATCTGGGACACCAGGATTGCCCTGAGGATTCGATGCGATGCTGTGTGCTGCAGCCTGCTTCAAGGAACAACCCGCTGCCCATCTGCAGAGGGCTTGTCCCTCTGGCTTGCTCTGACAGCCCCATGGCTTGCTGGGTGGCCAAAATGATTTCGCCACTCTCAGGAAGCCAGTTTTGGAGCAGGGAGACCCAAATGGGAAAAAAAATGCTCCTGCCACTCAGGAAATTGCACAGAAGCTGCAGATCAGATCAGATCAGTGCTGAGAAAATTGCCGGTAACTCAGGATGCTGAACTGAGCAGGAGCAAAAACCCCCATTGATAAACGAGCCTTTGCATCCCCAGGAGCAAGGACCAAAGAGGAAACCCCAGGGGTGCAATAAGGCTGGTTGCTTTCATCGCTGGGGTTGCCTCCCTCAGCTTTAGCTCTTTAGTGTGGATGTGGGAGTTACGCTGTGCTGACTTTAACCCATGGATTTAGCAGGCTGTCTTTAACCCCTCATGCTCACCACCCATCGCTGCAACCCAGGGGTGTGCCTGTTGTTCAGTACATCTCTGGCGTGCGTGTACATGCTCAGAGTGGTTGCTAAGGCAGCATAAGTCTCTATGCATTCAGATTTCTGTCTGATACAGAGATATATGTGTTCTGGGTCCGTGCAGCCCAATCCAGCCTCTGCATGGGAGAGCACAGGTGATGCCACAGATCAGGCATTAACAGTCTCTGAGCACAGACACCGGTGTGAAGGGTACAGGGGAGCACAGTGGGGTTCAGTTCAGTTCCCCTTTCCCCAGACTGTGTCGTGGAAAAAGAGGGACTGTCCTCTGCCACCTCCTAGGACTCAGCAGGATGGTGAGCATCTCTGGCAGGAGATACTTCTTGGCCTCCTTGTGCAGGGAGATGCTCAGTGTGTGCATGTGCAGCACAGGGATGGATCCAGAACCAGGTCACTGCAGGGCTTTGGCGATGGGAGGTGTGCCAGTTCTGGTCAAAGGGACAGAAACACCGAGTTCACTGGCTGCTGAAAAGAACCAGGTGGGCAAAAAATTAAACTCTGTCTGGAACATCTACCTCCATCCTTTCAGTGTGCATGGCAGGAGACTTGCAGGTGTGGTAGTGCCGGCTATAAAGGCTCATTTGAGCAGAGAGATGTCTGGATTGATGGCTTTATTTCAGCTTATTTTAGCAAGTAATAGCTGGGGGGCTGGGGTGTGATGTTTATCACTGAAACCAGAGCTGGCTAGTACTTCAGATCACAGCTCTAATCGGTTGGACTGACTTAGACAGTAAATCACTTTAGCAGCACTAATAACACGAAGTGTCGGGTATAGTAAACCCTCTGTTGCAAAAATAACTGGGTCCTGCTGCTTCTTTGACTCAGGTTGGTGCTCCTGCGCTGGTTTGGTTATTAAATCCCCTTCACAAAACTCACCTGGGTGGCTGCTTCAACTCAGCCATCACAATGGCTGTCCCCCTGTCGTTCCCCAGCCTGGCTTGGGCTCTTTTTATAGCCTGCCATAAAACTGTTTGGTTTTGCACCTGTTTATAAAGGCTTTTTGGCCACAGGGGTCTCGTGATGTCATTTTCATGACTTCTGGAGCAGGGCTACTCTGTCGTTGCTAGAAATAATTGCTGTTAATTAATTCTTTGCTGATTTTTCTTTGGCAAAGCATATTGAAATAAAACAATAAGTGAGCAGCATGCTTTGTATCTTGACTTTGTGGGAGCTTTTAGGAGGCATGCAGTGACATCCAAACAATCCCAGCAGCAGCCAGAGGAAGGGTAGGACATGGTCCTAAACTTTCTATGGACAAAGTTAATTGGGGGGAGGCTCAATTACCATCTCCAGCTGTTCAGCAGCTTCCTTCAGACCATAATTTCTAACATCTTTCTAGAGAAAGACTACAGCCTTGTTTCTGTCTAATGCTTTATTCAAATCACAGCTGAGCGATGTTACAGAACGTGCCGTGGTCTCGGATGTCTGAGCCAGACCGGCAGCTGAAGGCAGCAGTCCGTGATACGAGACTGACTGCTGGCACCTATAGTTGCACCGTTTTTCTCTTCTTCTCTGTGCCCTTTTCAAATGGTTTTTCTTCTTTCTGAGGGACTGAGGCTCTGTTGCAGAGGCTTCCAGAACAGCAGTGATGTGCTGGGCTTCAGCCCCTTGCTCTCTGTCCTGTGGCCCTGCCTGTAGTGTCTCCATCCTCCTCTTGGCACAGGGTTGCTGGCAGGAGCAGCCCCGGTCCCCAGGACCCTCAGAGCAGGCAGCAGTTGGCTGGGTTGCTCCCATCTCCACCCGGCAACAGGACATCACACAGCCCAGGCTCCTGCTTGAACATCTCCAAGCTGTTCCTGGAAGGATGAGCCATCTGAGCCAGGAAGAGATTAAATTATTGGAATTGAGCAAAAGCAATTTTCATGATAAGTGCCTGCCCTGCGGTTTGCACGTCGAACCTGTCCCGTCTCTGACTCAGGCTGGATTGATGATTGCTGGCTCTGAATAATCACTTTGACTTTTCTTGGAGGAGCCGATACCCTGACGTATGAATCTCTTCGCACATATGTTAGCTTTCTCCATACGGAGCTTCCCCAGGTCTAAGTCTTTTAATTAGTACAAACCAGGAACAACGCTAAAAGCAGTGATCTAACACTGGCATAGGTGAATTATTGACTTCATTGCTCTAATTTCATCTTCTCTGAGTGCAGAAGAGAGCCCATCATTAGGCTGTAGACACCAGCATAGCTCCAGTTAGGTGCCTGGTAGCTGCCATGGAGCCCTGTCCCCCAGCTGCCCCCTCCACGTCATATTTTACATTGTACGAAGTGGGTTTGGTACCGCAGCAACAGGACTGTTGCAGCACGGTTCTTCTTGCATTGAGATTTCCCTGTGTGCCATAGAGCAGACGTAAAAGTATCCAACATCCTCAGGTTATGAATTACCCCCTTGCTCTCTAGGATGTCTTAGCTCCCAAACCACCCCATCAGAGCAACTAAGCACACCCCACGACTGTAGACCGGTTCCCAAACCAGCCCATTGCTGCGGCAAGCCTGGCCAGAGAGCGGGCGGAGACGAAACAGAACAGAAAGGATGCCCTGAGCACATGATGGGCAGACTCAGAAATGTGGTCGGAGTTACTTTCCTTTTTGTTGTGGTGTGGCCATGAGAGCGCAGTTCTCAGCTCCAGGGTGTTGCAGAAGCCTGAAAAATGGTGTTTAGACCAATCAGCAGAGACATTTTGCTCTGCACCTCCTTCTTGTCCTCACTCTCCCCACTTCTCCTCCCTTGCAGAGGATCTCTGTGGTCTGGCATGTGTGATCTCACCTGCACAGCTATTAAATGACGGAAGTAAAGGACCCCCCTTCTGCTGCACCGGTATCGCTGGGCTTTGCAGCACAGTTAACCACTATGCAAATGTAAGGAAACCCTGATCTGCAAATTACTCCGCAGCGAGGCACTTTTAGAGCTGCACGATGCCTTTTCTGCTTTGAGGGCCGGTGCAGGTGCAGAGCAGCTCTGCAGGCGCAGGACCTCGGTCTGTTATTGCTGCACTGTCGCATAATTTTCTCTTGCATCATCCTCCTCAATTTGACCAACACATCCTAGCCATGCAGATGCAGTGAGTGTGCTTTTCCCTGTTCTACAGGAGAAAAAAATCCCACAGGGTCCATAAAGCAACTTGTTCAGTATCAGAGAAAGCTGGTATCGGTACTGGATTTTCAGTGCAAGAATTTTTAATTGTCCTGGTCTGAGCTCTCTGCTCTGTGGCATTCCTCCCTCCCAGCTGTAGGCACTCTTGACTTAACTGGATAACCCAGAAAATAAGAGAGACATATTTTTTTTAAAGAAAAACCTCCAGGATTTCAGTTTCTTTTTTTTTTTTTTTCTTTTCTTTTGAACAGGAAGCCATACTACAACGGAAACTAGCTTTAGCATGGGTGCGGGTGGCCAGTGCTATGGCTTGTTCACGCAATCCTCCAGCTGCAAGAGCTGCCTCCCCTGAGGTGCTGAGGAATCCTGAAGCATCCAGTCTGGTGTGTCTACTACTCTGGAGAGTTTTGCTTGAATGCAGTTGCAGCGGCATGAATTATTGATGTTCCTGTTAGGGTTTGCTGTTCACGCAGGAATTTGTAATGCTTCCCCATGTTATGCTGTGAATGTGCTCCTGGGTCACATAAAGGGTTGAGTTTAACACCCTTTCACTTGCATGGTTGTGACATTGATTTAGCCATTTCAGGGCTGGGGCTGCAAAATTAACTAAAACCCAGTGTAACCAGCTCTTTCCTAGCAAAACAAGGCAGTCTCAGGGTGAAAGGAGCTAATATGGGAGGGCAAGGAGAAGGTATAGTTATGTCTGTGCATTTTTAGGGCGTCACCAGAAAGATGATAAAAAGGTTTCCAGGAATTTCTGAGCATCTGTTGCCCTGACCTCAGAGTCTGGCATTTCCAGAGGCTGCCCGTGCTGCCTCTGTGCTTAGCATCTCAGGAGATCGCATTAATAGTGTCCGTTTCTAAGGCAACAACCTTGTGATTTAGAAAAAACTGAGTTAAAAGTGTGTGTTTACAAACAAGCACATTTTACAGATAAATATGTAAGTATTTATATACATATGTATATAAATTTATATCAGACTTAACAAGTCACTTAGCAGTGGAGAGACAGAAAGCATCTGAAGAGGGTGACGTATTGAGAGTGACAACCGGTCTCTGGAGAGTTTGGCCAGAGACTTTACAAGAAGTAGGAGCAAATTCATTAAGCGTTTCCTGACAGGGCATACCCACAGGGGAAACATGGGGGAAAGCTCAGATGAGGCGTTGGGTCCTGCGGGCACAGGCAGGAGGGAAGGGTCTGACGTGGACAAGACTGAGGAGCGATGCTCAGGAGCCTCTGCCACCCTGCCAGGGCAACCTTTACCATGTGGGATGGTAAACTCTGAACCTGTCCCTGCTCTATGCCAGGAATCACAATCCTTCGGAGCCAATGTCCATCAGGAGAGCCTCGCTGCCTGCCCTGGATCAGCGCTGTGCTGAACAACACTGCAGCAATACCCAAGCTCTTAACCTTGGATAAACCAGGAGTAAATCTGTGGAGATTTGTATACATGAGATTGAATCAAGGCTTTGACTTTCCACTGAACAAAAGTTTATCTTCAATTCTGGCTCATTTAGTCCCAACTTTTCTCATTCTCTCTCCACATCCCCTTTACCCACGTGGGCTGTTTGTTTCCCGATGTGAAGTCTGGAGCAGTAATTGTGATGGGATTTAAATGCTGAGGATCGCGGTTGGTTGATCTTTGCTGGCCCTGTTCTGCTCCGCCTGTCCTTTACAAAACGCTTTCCTCTCACTGCTGACAACAGGCTCTGTTATATTTGATTTTATTACAAGATAGAAATTTCTGTCTGCAGCCCTGGCTTCCAGCACGCAGAGGGGAGAGGAGAATTGCCTAGCAACCAGGAGAACAAGAAATTAAGAGCATCAGTAAGTCTTAATGGAAAGCTAACCAGAGACTTTCAAACCAATCCCCCTCCCAGACCCTGCCCTCAGTAAGTTCATGATGACATGTGGCATCCTGGCTGTCACATGAAGAATTCTGCAAGTGCAGATGCTGGAAAAGCCGGAGGGCTGGGGCTGTGTTGTGACTGAAGTGCAAATGAAAACCTAACCCAGCTTGGGCTTAGGAAAAGCTCTGATCTTGTAAGCATTACACGGACGAGCAGTCCCACGAGCCTGAATACAGCATGGGTTTGGAGGATTAGGGCTGAGATACTGAGCTGAAGTGGATTTTACTCAGTGGATGTTAGAAGTCAGTGCTCTGCACCAGGTTAATGTTAATGACTTGGGGGACCTGCAACCTCCCCACGCCAAATACCCC
>NW_010126729.1:0-12089 GCF_000699245.1 Pterocles gutturalis
AAAGAAAAAAAAAAGAAAAAAAAAGAAAATATATAAAAAGAGAAAGAGACAGAAGAAGGAAAAGGAAAAGGAAAAGGAGAAGAAGAAAAGAAGAAGAAAAGGAAAGGGAAAGGGAAAAGGAAAAGGAAAGGGAAAGGGAAAGGGAAAGGCAAAAGGGAAGGGGAAAGAAAAAAGGAAAAAAGAAAAAAGAAAAAAAAAGAAAAAGGAAAATGAAAATGAAAATGAAAATGAAAATGAAACTCTCCCCACACACACTGTGTTGCTGCAGTCTGCTTGTGAAGGAGGCGAATTGATGAGGGGGCTTTCACGGTCTGTGAGTCCTGGGGAGGGAAGGAAAGGCTGTAAGGGCCCTGGGTGTGCTTGTTCTGGTGGTGATGGATGAACTTGGCTGGGGTGGCCCTAAGGATGGGTAGCCCAGAGCCTGGTCACCCCTGTGGCGCAAGAGTTAGGGACCAGATGTACCAGGGACCTGGAGACAGCTTTGAGCTGCAGAGCTGATGAGAGGTACCCAATGGCTGCGACACGTCTGCCCTACGGACACCACTGTCCCACAGCTGGGACACCAGTACTCCACAGCTGGGACACCACTGTCCTATAGGGGGGACACCCACGCTGCAGTGCAGGGGGATCTCTGCCACGAGCTTGCTTTGTGACCAGTTCTCCTCACCTCTCTGTCAAATGCCGATATTGCCCCTTTCCCCAGCTCCAGCTGGACCTTTTTACCCTGCAGCACTCATGGGGACACCCAGATACTGACCAAGCTGTGGGTGCTCTGATCGGAGGCTCAGGATGCTCCGTATGGCTGGCACCTGGATTCAGGCACGCTTCCCCATCACAGAGGTGGAGGAAGATTTTATTAATAGCTGCTGTGCCGGGCTGTGCCGGACTGTGCCGTCGCTGTGTGCTCTCACAGACCCATTGCTCTGAGCTGCAGCTGAGCATTGCTGACAGACAAAACCATTTCTATGGATACCTCTGTGCTGTACCCAAACTCTGGGCTGCTCTTCCTGCACCGCTCGCAGCTCCTCACTTTACTGGTTCAAAACCAGCTCAGCATTTATCTGCACAGGCTGCATGTACATGCACAGCCCCATTGTGTATTCCATATCTGCTACGTGTGTGCTTAGTAGCCACCCAGACTAGCCAAAAATGTGTGGGTGCACAGCCCCTTTTACCTGCAAAGACTGAGAAGTTTTACAAACGGTGCCAGGGAAACTGAGGCACGAGGAGGGCTGGTTGGCACGGGGTGGGCTGGGTCTCTGTCACAGAGAAGCACGGAGCAGGGGTCCCCATGGCCAGTGCCCCAGTGTGTCCTCACCCCCTGGGCTGGGACGCAGCAAGGTCCTTGAACCCCAGGGCTCAGTCCCTGACAACAAATCCTGGACGTGCTCCAAACACTGTGATCCTTGCTGTTTGGCTGGATGGAGTTTGGCTCCAGATACCCCAGGAGAGAACATCTGGGTTCCTCTGTCACAGACATGCTGGTGCTGAGTGCTTGTGTGACCAGCACCTGCCACCCATGAGTGACGTGGGCACTGTGAATCACCCATTCCCCTGTTAAAGGACAATGAGACATCTGCTCATTACCTGCTCAGATATTACATTTAACTGCAATTTGATTGTCAAATGGCTTCTGAAGAACTCCAAGGCAGCGTTCACACCCAGCTCTGTGTGCACTGCAGAGGGTGGAGTGGCTCAGCTCCAGCGCATCGCTCTGGCCCTTTGGTCCTCCAGCTCCATCACCAGCTGGGATCTGCTGTCTTCCCCCCTCAGCCACAAACCCAGGACAAAAATTTTGCAATGGGGTAGAGGCTGTAAATGCTGAGTGTGCCCATCACAGAAGAGTTCCAGCACCTCTGACTGCTCATTTTCCCTCTCTAAGAACTTTCCTGCTGGTGGACAAGGTGCTGCAGCACATCAGGGCAGACTGAGATGAGATATTAGGAAGAAATGTTTTCCCTATGCAGGTGGTGAGGCAGTGGCCCAGGTTGCCCAGAGAAGCTGTGGATGCCCCATCCCTGGAGGGGTTCAAGGCCAGGCTGGATGAGGCTTTGAGCAACCTGGGCTAGTGGGAGGTGTCCCTGCCCATGGCAGGGGGGGGGACTCGATGATCTTCGAGGTCCCTTCCAACCCAAACCATTCTGTGACTCTGTGATTCTGTGATTACAGGGCACAGGCAAAGGGCTTCTCCAGAATAAAGACAGAGGAACTGTGCAAAAATATGTAAAACATCCCATGCACGATGAAACTGCGGTGGAGAAAACAAGATGATATAAAAGACAGTTCCAGCCCCTGCAAGAACAGGAACAAAGAACAGAGAAAGAGAGATTGTTCCAGTAATTGCCTCCCCCAGGTAAGGATGCTGTGCCTGCTCAGCGCTGCTGGCACGGAGGAGTGCTGCTTTTGGATTCGCTGTTCACCACGTTTCGCTGCTGCAGCAAATCCCATGTAAAATAGTGCATTTTGCTGTATAATCGGGCTCAACAAGTTGTCATTTTTGAGCACCGCTCCACAAGGTGCTGCCACCCGTGATGGAGCCACTAAAGAGCCGCCAATGAGGGCTCAGGGGACACGTCCCTGCTGGCACAAGGTGCCCACGTTGTCTAGACCCATAGAGAAGCCATTCCCCAGGGGCTGGCACACCTCATGTTTTCCCTTAGCACGGGCCGTTGGCACAACAGAGGGGGGTGCAGCCTGGCAAGCTGGTGAGAGGCTACAGCACACAGCCATGGGGATGTGCAGATGGGAAGGTGTTCCTGCACCCGGCATGCATAAAGCAAGGGAGAAACCTCCTGCTGTTTACCTTTGTCTTAATTTGCGTCTTCTTAAAATGCCTAATTAATTATCTTAGTTGATTGACTGGCTCGGGCACTCCTACCTAAGGGGGGTGCAGCCTGGCAAGCTGGTGAGAGGCTACAGCACACAGCCATGAGGATGTGCAGATGGGAAGGTGTTCCTGCACCCGGCATGCATAAAGCAAGGGAGAAACCTCCTGCTGTTTACCTTTGTCTTAATTTGCGTCTTCTTAAAATGCCTAATTAATTATCTTAGTTGATTGACTGGCTCGGGCACTCCTACCTAATCCAGTGAGTAAATCTAGGTGTTGAAAATATTTGTCCTACGTCTTCAAGTGATACAATTTTCACTGGTGTCCTTAGGCTTACTTTGGGCTGAACCTGCAGCTGGCCATTTCGTGGTTCTGCTGTACGGGCAGCTGGAGGGTTTGGGACCGCTCATTCTTGCTCTCCAGCAGGAAAAGCCTGGCATCTGGATGGGAAAAGTGATCATTGCCCTGACCACAAAGTGATGGTTGTGTGCTGTGGCCAGGTTCACCAAGAAGTACTCCTTCTGGGGATAGCCATTTTTTTTGCCCTGAGACTTCATTGACTGCAAAAGCCCATTTTGTGCATAATATATCTTATTATTTAGTTCCAATGTCTTTTACTGGATTTGAATTACAACAGAAGAGCAAGAGGTGTACAAACTCCACTCAGCTCCATCACTTGTTTCATACCCGTTTCTGAAGCGGTTTCTGCACCAGATGTGTCCATCATCTAGCAAGCCTCTGGACCCAAAACCTCTGTTTTAAAGCTTAAAAGCGTGCTAACCTGACCCCAAGGGTGTCCTAACCGGCAGTTTGCAAAGCTGCACCATGCTGAGGAATGTGGTTGTGGTGGGAAGTCCTGGAAAGGGAGAGGTCCTGTTACCCTCATCCATGGAGAGCTTTATGGATGAGCAATGATCTCAAATTCCTTTTGCTCTTCATCGGGGACTTGTGTCAGTACAGGAGCACTGGGCTGATGTGTGCTGAGGCTGTTGTGTAGATAAATGGGCATGATACAGCTGTGGGTCTCCTGCAAGAGAAATGTCTGTGTTGTAAATGGGGATAGAAAGAGCTTCACAGTCAGAATCACGGAATGGTTTGGGTTGGAAAGGACTTTAAAGACCATCCAGTTCCACCCCCCCTGCCATGGGCAGGGACACCTCCCACTAGCCCAGGTTGCTCAAAGCCTCATCCAGTATCAAAGACTCATCAAGTGTGCTTGATTCCAAATCCTGGAGGTCAAAAAAAGTAGCAAGTGCTTACAATCAAAGACAGAACTGGCTAAATTTGCTTCCCAGCAAACTCCATGTTACACATGGGATGATCTCCAGCTACCCTGGCGTCTCCGAGACCCTGTGCAGTCTTTAGGTCTCCACTGTGCTCAGCTATCACAGCAGTCTCCAGGGAGTACTTAATGGGCTTTTTTTTCTTTTCTTTTTTTTTTTTTTCCCCCAGCCTAGAAATGGAAAAAAAAAAAAAAAAGCTTAAAAAGCAGCACTAATCATTATTTTTAGAAAAAGGATAGTGAGGCCATCTAGCTCTTCTGGTTGCCACCATGTGTGGAGCCACAAGGAAGCCCTGAGTGTCCAACATACCCCGTCCCAGATGTTCCGCAGCTGGTTTCCTTCCCCAGTCCCCCTGCATTACTTCACCTGACCTAGTAAAAGCTGTTATTTCTGCCTGCACACTTCATCTTGCTGGAAGATTTACATCTTGCCTGAGTTTCTAGGTAGCTGGAGACAATCTCAAAGTCCTGCAAAAATGAGCGGAGGTGTGTTTGGGAAATAAAGGGCTGCAACTTCTCGGTAATGTCACTAAAAGTGTCAGAGGCTGACTGTGGATGTCAACACCCACCTCCAACGAAGCCAAGGGCAGTGCCACAGCTCCTTCAGCAGGGAATTTGGCTCGTGCTCTGGTTAGATCCATAGTTTGAGGCTCCGTGCAGACCGCAATCCAAACACGTTCTCCTGATTTACTGCTGAAAGACACAGCAGCAGCAGAAGCTCTCTCTGTGGAGGTGTAGGAGCAGGTTGGTCCTATCTCTTCCCTCCATGAGTCGAAGACAAATAGACCCTAGACAGGCCTGGAGAGAGGGAAGGACATGAAGGTGACAGAGGTTTCTAAAGATTCCTGTGAAGAAGCAGACGGAAGACATTGCCTAAATTCCTTACCATCAGACTGAAAAAAAAAAAGGTCTGTTTCTCCTACATCCCGGTTACCATCAGCACCTCAGCTCTGGGAGGACCTCAGAAAAAGCATCCGTAAGAAGCAGCATCCCTGAAACAGAGACCTGCCTTCCCTGATGGAGAACATTGTGTCCCTACTCCACCTCCTGCTAAAGTCTTCCAGGACCCAGAGAGTTAATCTTTCCCCCCAGAACCCATCCTTGTCCTTTCCCTAGCTAGGAGCTAGTCTGGCAACTCATCTGATTTGAAAGAGCATAGTTTCTCTTCCCCCGGAGGTGTAAATACTCCAGTGCCAGAAAACTGTCAACTCTCCTTGGCGGATGACTCCTTGCCTCGCCGGGGGATGAAACGCTCCTCCTGTGGAGAGCTTCCAGCAAGAGGAGAGCTCAGCCCAGCCCTTTAATCTGTATTAATCGGGATGTCAACAGACACCTGAGCGCAAGAGATGTTCCCAGCTTATTGCAGGCTCTCGGTGGATATCAGAGATAATGGTAATTAAGCACTCTGGGATGACAACGGCTTATTGCTGCCTGATCTCATGATGCTTTTCTTAAGCATTTGGTGAAAAAATGGGCTGAGGATGGAGAGGGCAGAAGGAGTCTCCAGCTCAGCACATGAGGCTTGAGGAGCGCACCGAGGTTTCAACGCGAGCTGGAGACGGGGTCTGCGCGTTTCCTCGTTCTCAGGTCTATTTTGGGAGCCGCAGGATTTTTGTGTGTGGGTATAGAAAGGCCACCGCTCCCCATCAGCATGGTTTTGTGGTCATCGCATTGCTGCACTTGCTAGAGGGATGAAAAAATTGGGGTTTGGTTGTGTCAAGAGGTACTAGAATTGCTGTGTCGCTTTATGAGGCATTATTATAACCAAGACAGCCAAAGGGAATTTTACAGGAATCTCTTTTATTAAAGGAGACTGAGCCATCACTCCCTCATCACCTTGCCATGCAGACACCACCACCAATCACTTATTTGCAGGGGTGAGGAACGCAGAGGGAAAGTAAAATGGCTTTACAGGTAGCGGCAACCAGCTTTTGACCTGATTTTATAGGGAATTTTCTAGCGAAAAAGGGTCATTTGTAGTCTATCAGCATAGCACTGAACTCTATTAAATACGCCTCCATTTATCTTCGATAAGACTAATACAGTTCCTTATTACTGGAACAATGGTATATTTTTGTCACCCTTAATTATTAACTTATCTGGCTGCGATTGCTTCGCTTACGAAAAGGATATGCTAGGTAGCTATAATAGCTGTACAACTCTTATATAACCAACATTTTAAACTTTTTTTTTTCAGCTGTTCTTTTCCTTTTTTTTTGCTCTGCTGACAGCTTTTTTATTTTTCTTTCGCGTAGGTAAGTAAAACCGAAGGGCTCAGATCCTAGTTACGCTGATGGTTTTGGAGCATGGCCTGAAGTTTTAGCAGTTTACATCATCCGGGAGCGGGCCCATGAAATTTTTCAGACGTTGAAATAAATGAAAGCAGACAGGTGATGGAGTGACAGCACCGGACGGAGAGAATGACGACGACCAAGGCAGCGAAAGTCCTAGCTTTATTTGGAGGAAAAGGGCCCGCATGTACATCTGGTAGCTGAAAAGGGGAGAAAAATGTGGCCTGTGTGGAAAAATAAGCTCCAGTGTTTTCCTCCGGTGATGTTGGCAAGCCTTCACCGTCACGTTAGCCCCAAATGCTTTTTGCATGTTCCCACAGCATTTGGAGAAGGTGTCCTGGAGACGTCCATCATCAAGGCTGACAACCGCCTTCATGACAAAGTTCACCCTGGGCATCTTGGAGGCCACTGGCACACATAATCATTGTATCACGAGTCTGAAATAACGTATTTATTGCCTTTCAGTGCCTGCAGCTCCTTGCTGATGCTCAGCACAGCTGGTGTCTCCAGGATCTCACCAATGGAAGGAGACAGGGGACCACCACCGCTCCTCCAGCCACTGCCCATCCTCGCTCTCAGCAACCTCAAGCCCACGGAGGGTTGCCACCAGCTCACTCTCCTCCATGCCTCACCCATGAGGACTCTGGCCTCCCTCGGTTTGTAGTTTCAGTGCTGGAACCCCCGGTCCTCCAGCAATCATCTCATCACACCCACTACCTTGTCACAGCCGTTCCATTTTTGCTGCTGAGGACACTGGCCCTGGTGACAATGCGGGGAGGGCTGGACTCCTTTCCCAGCCCGGGTCTCTGTTTTGACAAGTGATTCTTTTTATAAATCCCAGACAGCGTGTCTTTTCACAGGCAGTTGTAAAGCTGGATTTCATACGCGTCAGAGAGAACACACGAAAGCTCTAGTATGTTCCTCAGAACGGTTTTTCTGGCAGTTCTGCAAACGTGCTGACCAGCAGCTGACCTTGCCTCCTGCCAGAGTGCACGGCCACCGAAGGATGGGCCCCGTTCCACCATTGCTAATATTCCAGATTTCACTTCACCCTCTACATCGGCTTCCTCCCAAGATGACGACTGGAGTCCCACCAGCCATCTACAATAATTTGTTGCTGGAAGAGTGGAGGCACACAACATAGGGTACAGCACAGGCATCCCGGGTTCCTCATCCGATTGCAGCTCCAGAGTTACTCCTTCTCTTGGTGAAGCCCTTCCCAGTGCAAACAGGGTGAGTGCAGCCTGGAGGGGACGAGGAGAAGGCAAGGAAGAAAGAGCAAAGTCACCCCGAGGACTAGGTGTGCTGAGCAGGCTGGCTGACAACCACCTGGAGACCCTTCCCCATCACAGACCTTAAACAAGTCCTTCCACATTACATTAGGTCCACCTACACCTAAAACATCTTAATCATCCTCAGGATCCTTGCCTAAGCCTTCAGACAGTGTTTCATACTCCCTGAGAGCTACCCGGCAGTTTCTAAATAACGATAACCCCACTGTCCCTTTTTGATCGATTTTCCAACACCCACCGCAGATACAACTGTCGTACTAAACCCTCTGCCCTCCTCCTCCTCGAGCCGTTGCATGCCTCTGCTCCCTCACATGAAATATTTGTGAAACCTGAGAAGCAGGTCCTGGATAATGGATGTTCTACCGATAAATACCTTTCAGAAAACACCTTCATCCGGAAGCCGGGTAATTGAGCAACATAAGGTAAAACACGTTCTTCCCACACACCCTCTGAAGAGGTTTTCTAAGGTACAGAGTGCAGGTTTGGTGAATCAAGTTGTAGAAACATCTTTTGCAATCTCCCAGGCATCGCAAATGTGCATTCAGGTGGAGAAAGCTCACGTGGAGCCACCCCAGTCCCTAAGGTCCTGCTCTTCGGGCAGGTAGGACGGTCCCACCAGCTGTTTTCCATTTCCATTGACACTACCAAAAGGATTTGCCACTGTTTAGTGGCCCTCCCTCACCTTCCTTGGAAATTTACCCCAATCCCAGCAGGTGGCTGTCAGGTATTAGGTGGGGTATGTGCTTCTCCTGCCCTGCTTTGCTGGAGCACAGAGCGCTCCTCAGAACAGCCTGGCTCTAAATCTTGCTGTGCCACAAAGCACCTTTTTTTTTTTTTTTTCCAGAGGCAATACGTAATTATGCATCATCCCTCTGGAATATTCTGGCATTTGTTCTGATATCATCAGTCTATGAAACAGCCAATAATATTCCCCTGTACTTTTTCCTTCAAGACAAAATTTGACATTTTTCTTCAACTACTGGATGTACAAAAGCTCTCAAGATGCATTCAGCCCATACCCAGAACACCTGCCAACCTCCCGACGCCACACAGAAAGCCCCGCTCCAACCTATGTCCTCCAACCGGCTTTTCCTTCAAGGCGACCGAATATGCTTTGGTTTTCTCAGCAGAGGGAGCTTCTCACACAGCAGTTGGAACACCACATCCCTCAAGCCCTCTGAAATAATTTCTGACAGCACCAGCTCTGTGCCGAACAAACGCGCAGGAAGCCTGAAGGTTGGTGGTTCAGGAAAAGCACTCCCAGCCCCTCGTCACCGTTGGCTGGTTTGTTTATTGAAGGCTTGCAGCCTTCCCCAAAGTCTTGATTAGTTTTAATAACTATTACAATTAAAATACTCATCCTTTTGACACCCTGGTACCACCCAACAGCAGCACTGTGGCAGTCGGTACCAGGGCTATGGGAGCCTGCAATAAAAAAGAGCTTTCTGATGCTTTCCAACGCCTTTCTTTGGTTCCACTGAATGCCTCTTGATGCTTTTCTTACGGACATAGAAGTTTTCAGCCTACTTTTGTCTGCAGCTTGAATGCTCTGTACATTATTATCACATCCCTTTTAGCTGCCTCCTTAGACAGGCAGCTGCATCTTTGCATTCTTTCCTCATCCAAAAGCCTTTGCACAGTTATTACTGAATCCTGCTGGGTAATGAAGAGTCCTGGTGGGGCAATCGGTGATGAGCCCACACTGAGCAGATGGTCAATGAGAAGCCACTGCTCTGCTCCCTGCACCCCATCTTCTGTGGGGTGAGCTCCACCAGAGAACTGATGCAGGCAGAAAAAAATTATCTAAAACCAGACTGATTCTTCAGGCAGATCAGCTCCTGTGGTGGTGCAAGCCCCCTCCCCTCCTTGGACGCTCGGTGCCTGGTGCGATTCTCCCCTCCAAGGCTACAGGGCGAGACAGGAACACACTGTGCAGCTGGGAACTCAAGGCTGTGGCATCTCCCTGGCATCTCTGATCCCTGTTTTCCCTTGCTAGTGGTGACTCAGAGCGTTGAGCAACCCTCAGTGTGCCTGGTACTTGCCTGAAACTATGACAATAGTAAATCCTCTCTCATCTGTGCCTAGGGATGATACACTGTGGGAACAAGTGCAACCATCAGAACATTACAACATCTCTCACTAAGTACCTGACGAAAGTCAATTATCTCAGACCCTACAAACAGTGACCCAAAAGGCAGACCCTTGGACCTCTCTTGGATCGCAGCAGGCTGTGACCAGCATCTCCCGTGAGCTGGGTGGGACGCCTCTCAGAACCACTGGCCAGCGAAGGATACAACAGGCTTGGGCAAAGTTCTGCTTCTCGAGGCTCAACCATTGCCCGCTGAGGAATGCCAAGGTGTTGTGTTTACTCTAACCCGCGAAGAAAGGGGGAACTTTTAACCATAGGCTAGTCTCCTCTACCTACCTCTCTTATAGAGGGAGAAGAGAGAACCTTTATATACTAGCACCCCTGCTTTTACATTTCACTGAATCCATATATTTTGCATTGATTAATTGTTTGTCTGTTTGTTTTGCATGCTTTGTACATACATATATACATATATTTAGAATACTTTGTAAGTTAGTGTGGTCCTCGTCATTCTTGTATCTGTAATAAAGTCACTATTCTAAAGAATCCTTAAAAGCTACTAAAAATCTTTGATTTACCCCACACCATCATTAAAGCTCAAATTACTGCTACATCGCAACCGTGTGAGAGATTTCGTCCGCGACCGTTCCCCAACCTGTTTTACTGAGTGACAGCAGAAGCATTTGTGCTGCACAGCATGCCCAGAACAGCGTGAGTGGGTGGATGGGATGGCAGGAGAGGGAGGGAGGAAAGGAAGGGGACTGCTTTTTTAAGAAGCACTAACAGCTTAAACACATTAAAAATTATAATCTAATTGAAGAGACCAGGGATTTTAGTCTTAAAAAATACCAAGGGAATCTCAGCTTTTCAAACTAGATTTGCAGATGATGTTTTCCTAAGCCTACATGGATGATGTTTTGCTCACATCTAAAATAAATAAAATTGGAAAAAGTCAGCATTTAGAACATCTTGTCTGCCCTTCCCTTATCACCTTCTGATTCTTGTATTTTCTATGCTTGGCATTGCTAGGTACACTGGCAATTTCACCATAGTTTTAATGGCAATTCACTCCTCTGGTTTAAAGCCTGGTTTCACATCACAGTCTTTGAGCTCGCCTATTCCCTTGTTGCTGCCTAGGGCCTTAGAAAAAACAAGAGCAGAACATGGAAAACACTACAAACACTTTTAATAGGTCTTCATAAAAACAACTTCAAAACAGTATTTAGACTGAAAGTAAAAATATCCCCTTATGAATAAATGATGTTGTTATCCAATAAACCCTGCACTTGATCAAGATCAAGAATAATTATTTAGCTCCTTCAGAGAGGTTAAAATAACCTCCCTTAGGCATGGGAAACTTCTTTTCCATGCATAATTCCAGTCAGCAGACAAACCGGTAAATAAAAGCAGATAACATCAACTCAGATACAAGAAGGAAAAGATCTAGTGGGCAGATCAGGCGCAAGTGCAGCGGATATAATTTGGCTGTGAATAAATTTAGCCTGGAAGTCAGGAAGCCATTTCCAAAGATCAGAGCAGTGAAGGTTCAGACCAGTTTTTTGAAAAAAGCAGTGGGACAAAAAAAATGAACAATGTTCAGAACAAAGCCTGCAAATTGTCTGAAGGAGACTACAAGGTGTGGCTGCTTGCTACAGCCAAGCTCTGAACCTTGATGCAGCAATCCCTCCCAGTCTGGACCTCCTGAGTATCTCCTGTGGCAGCTAAAGGCAGAGGTGACTATTTGTCCTGCTGGCAAAGAGGAAGAGGCACGGTTTGACACGTTAGCACGCTACATCACTTTGGTGGTGTCCTCACAACACCGTGTTCCTCTCTGAACTCAGCAGTGCTGCCACTCCGGGGTCCCTGACAGCACTGCACTGAGTCAGCATCTCCTGGGGCGACCACTGCCTACAGGGCACCTCTGCCACTGTCCTCTCAAACAGCACACCTCTTGAGGAACATCACAGCTTTTATCTTAAAAAAGTGCTTTAGCTTCCTCATGGACTTTATGTATCTTCCCTCCCGCTGCTCCACCTTGGAGAGGAATTTTCTGCCAGGGTTTTAGAGAGCAAGCCGTGTTTTGGAGGGGGGTATCTCCTTCCTTCTAGAAAGTGGACCACACGGCACTTTTGACTTTCTGTAAGAGACACTTTCACTGCCAGGCTCACAGGTACCTAAAACAACACCATAAGAGGGAAAAAGAGAGGCATGCGGAGGTGTTTCGCTCCCGTCCCCAACCCAAAGGCACCAGAATGACCCCCTTGCCCAAAAGACACCGACCACCACAGCACCTCCACCACAGAGCTGC
>NW_010126730.1:0-1356 GCF_000699245.1 Pterocles gutturalis
GAGGACGGCGATGGCTTTGCCGGCGCCCAGGTTCTCGGCGTGGCAGTGTCCCTGCGGTGTCTGCGCCATCTTCTTGGCTGGAAAAAAAAAGGGAAAATTGGGCAAAAAAAAAAAAAAAAAAAAAGGGTGGGAAGGGAGGTGAGGTCCCCCCCGGGCAGCGGTGTCCCCCCCGGGCCGGTGACACCTGCAGACTGGCGCGCACCAGCCCGCCTGTCCCTAAATGGGGTCCCGGGGGAGGGACGTCCCCGCTGGGTGTCCCCTCCCCAGCACGGGGGCAGGGTCCTGCTGGTGCCAGTCTGTGCTCCTTACTGGTGCCAGTCCGTGCTCCTCACTGGTACCAGTCTGTGTTCCCCGCTGGTTCCAGTCTGTATTGCCTGTGGGTACCAGTCTGTCCTCACTGGTCCCAGTCTGCCCTCCTTACTGGTCCCAGTCTGTCCTTACTGGTTAAAGTCTGTCCTTCTTACTGGTCCCAGTCTATGTTCCCTGCTGGTTCCAGTCTGTATTCCCTGTGGTTACTGGTCTGTCCTTACTGGTCCCAGTCTGTCCTCCTTACTGGTTAAAGTCTGTCCTTCTTACTGGTCCCAGTCTGTATTGCCTGTGGGTACCAGTCTGTCCTTACTGGTCCCAATCTGCCTTCCTTACTGGTGCCAGTCTGTCCTTACTGGTTAAAGTCTGTCCTTCTTACTGGTCCCAGGCTATGTTCCCTGCTGGTTCCAGTCTGTATTCCCTGTGGTTACTGGTCTGTCCTTACTGATCCCAGTCTGTCCTCGTTACTGGTCCCAGACTGCCCTCCTTACTGGTGCCAGTCTGTCCTTACTGGTTAAAGTCTGTCCTTCTTACTGGTCCCAGGCTATGTTCCCTGCTGGTTCCAGTCTGTATTCCCTGTGGTTACTGGTCTGCTCTCCTTACTGGTACCAGTTTCTCCTTACTGGTCCCAGTCTGTCCTTGTTACTGGTCCCAGTCCGCCCTCCCAGTGGGCACTGACCTGGAGGGTGCCCCCCCCTCGGGGAGGGGGGGAGGAAGGTGAGGAAGAGGAGGAGGGCGGCGAGGGAGAGCGCAGCCGAGAGGAGGAGCCGGGAGGCCTCGGGGGAGAGCTCCAGGACGGCCACCATCGCCCGGAGCTGTCACCAGAGCTGATGTCACCCCGGCGGCTGTGACGGGATCGGCAGCAACGGGATTGGCTGTTGGGATTGGCCATAACGGGATCGGCTGTTGGGATCGGGTGTAATGGGATCAGATGTAACGGGATCGGCTGTAGGGATCAGGTGTAACGGGATCAGATGTAACAGGATCAGCTGTTGGGATCGGGTGTAATGGGATGGGCTGTAATCACAGAATCACAGAATCATGAAGGTT
>NW_010126731.1:0-3788 GCF_000699245.1 Pterocles gutturalis
ATCCCTATATTTTTTCCCTCCCCTGTATCTTTCTTTTATTCCATCTTCCACAAAAGGTTGGTCTCTCCCAGCCCATCGGAAGCGATAGCGCGCAACCCACAAAGAGATGGGGAAATGTCAAGCTTTAAACATTTATTACTCAGATGATGCATTTTATAGCATACAGTGGATCTGGATGTTCTATAAACAAAGACTGAATTGCCACAAAGAGTTATTAGCTCCCTTGTTTTAACAGTCTCTGAAACGCTGAAAACGATGAGTTTGTGTTCTCTCTAGTATGAATATCTAGTCTTTATTCTCCCCAAAACCTTTTTCCTTTTTTTTTTTTTACATTTTTAAAATTTTTTTTAAAGCGCTTAGTTTAACAAATATGATTAAATTAAAAATGTTGCTTTTTCAAATGCAAATAAATACATTAAAAAAAAATAATGAATTGCTAGCGTTCAGCTCCCGTGTTCTGCAGGACACCGCAGCTCCCTTGGCTATCGACACTGGACTTCACAACCCTTAGTGTCATTTCACCTGAAAAAAAAATACTGAAAGTATCACCGGGACTGGCTAATAGCTAACACCGAGAAGAGCAAAAATTAGTGTAAAGCCATAAAATACCCAGCAGGGAAATAAAAAAAAAAAATTGTATTTAAGATTTTGAGAGACTTCCAAGTGAGGGATGTTACAAAAATAAGCACGAAAATAAATCATAAGTTTTTCTGACAAGTTTTCCTCCGAAGCCATCAATCATGCCTAGAATAGATCCTAACTAATCTCCTTCAGGGGAAGAGGGGAACCAAACAAATAGCTTAATTTTACCTTTTTTTCCCCCCATTTTCATTTCGCCTCCATCTATATGAGACTTCTCCCAACAGGGGTGAAAATCCCTCATGGGGAAATTGAGCAAATCACTCGGCAGGTAGCAAAAAATTTTCAGTTTGGAAAGAATTTCATCAGGAATGAGGTGAACGAGATGCTGGGGAGTCTGGCAGGGAACTGGCGAAGAGCATCGCTCCTCCGTAAATGCTTCAGCCACTTGCCTTTACACCAGCCTGAGGTTTGGCCCCGCACATATTTGGCCCGAGGAGATTATTTTCCCCTTTGCTGACTTATGGGGACGTATGACGTATCAAACCCCACACAGAAATTTACTGAGCGATGAAGACTGAACCTGGCTCATAACGACTGGGAAGCTGTAGCCAGTGGCTTTGCACCTTCAAAAATACACGTTGGAGAATTACACTCTTTGGTGACCATCTCTAAAGAAAGACAAAAAAAAAAAAAAGAGAGAAAAAAAGACTCGACGACATCCCTTGGTGCTCTCACCAAGAATCCCCAAAACTTCCCAGCATCCTGCCCCATCAAACGACCTCATGGTGCCTGTTTTCCCAACACGGTACCATGGTTAACGATGCCATGTGCCCATTGGCTTCCTACTGAGGGACTTCAGAAAGATACCATTGGCAGCATGGAATTTTGGGGAAAAAAACCATTTTTGGTCAGTATTTTGATTCTCACACATCAACGGAGTGACCAACGTACCAACGTGGTTGATGGCTGGATGAACGTACGTTAAGAGCGGAGATAAATGGCAAGACATTAAAAAACGACGCATTTCACATAAAAGTTCTTCAGTGGGAGAAATCCTGGTGTTGGAGGAGAAAGTCATGGGCCAAGGCCAGTTGGCAGGGGCTGCAGGACTGTACCTCAACAGGAAAACTTAATAAACCCTCATGGCTCGTAGGAGCAGGGAAATACTTAAGCAGAAATCCTGCCAATACATTTCGCCTCTGAATGCCTCCTGATGGGTGAAAATTCAGGTTTTTAGAAGCAAAATTTCCAGTTCTCTGGGGTTTCCCTATTTTTTTTTTTTTTCACCTTTCTTTCACTACATCCCAAGAGCAAATTCTGGGGGACATGAGAATCTGCCGTGGTTTGGATTGCTGCCCCGTTATAGGATTTTTCTGTTCTTAAGAAAACAAAAAAACCCAAAACCCCCAAAAAACCAAGACAAAACTGGTTTTCAGGTCTTTTCCCAGAAGACTGATGCTGTGCCTGGGCACGCTGTGATGGGTGTCAAATCTCCTTAAATGCCCCCGAGAGCAATGGGCACAATCCTGAGCCTTATAATACTGCTGGGCTTTGCTGCCTTAATGAAGTTCAGCTGCTCATTAACACTCTATCAAACCCTGCTGCTGCTAATGAAGCCGACCCAACGCAAGGCACAAAGCTCCCAGCCTGGAATCCACGAAGCAGAAATTAGTTTTTTCCAGCCAAATCCAGTGCATCCAACAATAATTATGCTGCTTTCTGGGTAGACAGGAAAATCCAAGCTCCTGTTTCCAGCTCCCTCCTCTTGCTCCATATGCAGAACAGAAACCAGATAAAAATTCAAATAATATTCAACCGCAGCATCAGGACTCTCACTTTCTGCAATACATTTTCTGCTGAAATTTTCTATACTTTAAGTTTTGCAGCCAAAGCTTCCTCCCCATTGCGGACAGAACAACACATTCATAAGGCACCCAAGGACATACCACACATCCAAAGAGGTTGGGATGCAATCTCTCTTCTCTACAAGCCACCAGAAATTTAATGTTTTGCTTGGAAAAATGGATTTTAGCTGCTGAGTTCACACCCAGACTGTCTGGTTTGGTGTCCGTGCGTGCTGGCATTGCGGCAGAAATTCTCTTCTTATCACCGGGAAAGGAAAATAAATTGAATAATGGGAAGAAAATGGGACAGTCTGCCGGCGTCATGCCTTCCTTGTCTCCTCTTCCATAGCATCTCATTGTCAGCTCCTGCAGCTGCCCTCTCCCTTGGGATGCTCCAGTATGGAGCAACCTGGGGATCCCCAAGCAAACCGGGGATCCTGGAGCAACCCAGGGACCCCCAAGGAAACCGGGGATCCTGGAACAAACCAGGCATCCCTGAGAAAACTGGGGATCCCCAAGCAACCTGAGGATCCCCCGAGCAAACTGGGGATCCTGGAGCAACCTGAGGATCCCCAAGCAAACTGGGGATCCTGAAGCAAGCCGGGGATCCCCGAGCAAATTCTCCCCCTCTGAAGATGTCACCAATCCCTTGAGGACATGGCGCCACTTACACTGACCACGGGACAAAGCCGGTCCCATACACTGCACACCTAGAAACACTGGAGAGCAAATTAATCTAGCTAGAAGCCAGGCTCAAAATCTCTATTTTTGGCTTTTCCTATTTTTCCCCCTCTTCTTTTTTCCTCCTTTTTTGCCATACATTGCTTGTCTTCTCTTTACCAGTCTCCCAAGAAGAACATCAAACCCTTCATTTCTCCCTCGCCCTGTACATTATTAGTCCTGACTAGAAACAGGCCTGGATTTAAATATATAATTATGACCATGACAGTAATTACAATAAAGCACTCCTTCAATGGAAACACTAAAAAAAAAAATTACAAAAAAAAAAAAGGGGGGGTTACAGTTTAGTGGCTGAGGGATAACGGCGACTTTAACAGCAAAAGCTGCAGAATCCCCTTATTTCTTTGAGCTCCCAGCTCTGAGGACATGTTTCTCAATCCATTGAGGAGGTTACTGGCAAGACAACGGTGGCTATGTTACTTCTGCAGTGGCTTTTGGACTCCTTTCAAATACTCTTTCTGCTTCAGCATCTTCACATAAACCTTTAGTCAGCTGGCGGGAAGGCATCGCTTTCCCCGTCTCCGAGCTGCTTGCAATTGTCCGTTCGACAAGACAATAAAATCAGAAGAAAATACAAACGCCCCAGAAAAAAAGAAAACCCAGTGCAAATAAGAAAGTCAT
>NW_010126732.1:0-1916 GCF_000699245.1 Pterocles gutturalis
GATGTGCTGTCACTGTCAGCTGTCACAGACCAACATGGAGCTGCTGCGGTGCAACAGGGAGGCTGTGACCTCCAGGGAGGCCGTGCTGCGGTTCGGGGTCACGCACGGTGCCAGGGGAGCGCGGGTCTCCATTTCCCGGCGTGTCCAGGGCCTGGCTTCTCCACACTCTTCCCTGGCATCTCCACACTCTTCCTTGCGCTTTGCCCCGTGTTCCAGCGGGCAGCTCCGGCTTGTCTGCTCTCGGGTTCCCGTTGTGCGAGCTGGGTTGCACAGTTCTCTGCCTGCTCACCCACCGGGGAACCCGTGTCCTTCCGCCGGCGAGCTGCGGTGCGTGTGCTCGGTGTCCCCAGCAGCAGTGAGGCCCTGTTGGCTGGGGTCACTCTCCACACGTGTTATCATCGCGCATGTATCGCTGTGCTGACCAAGAAGGCCCTGGTTTCTCATCAGCCTTTTTTTCCACAAGATGATAGATGACTTCAACAAGGGCTGTTTTGAGTCTTTTTATCGGGTGTTTCAAAAAAAAAAAAAAAAGGATAAATTATTCAACTGCACTGAAGCAGATGGTCAAGAAACAAATGCACAGGAAAACCCCTGTGTCCCACCCTGCGTTTGAGCTCCCCTGCCTCAGTCCTCCTTTGTGACCGATGTTCAGAGAGGTGTGAATGTAACAAACGGACCAAGATGACTTTTTGGGCATCTCTGGAACAGCCGCAGAACAAGACAGGCAGCTACTGCTAGCCAGGCAGCTTTCCCGGTGCGTCTGATCAGTTCTATCACCAGCATGTTGCAAAGGCTGCTTTCGCAAGCATTCACAGAGCTGCTGCGGGACAGTCCCAGGGCATCTGTCAGTCAGATTATTGCAGGAGACTAGTGACGGTGAGAGGTGAATGGTGCTAAAGCTGTCTGAGAACATATCACGGTGAGGAATCAGAGCAGCCCTGGCAGCAGGAGCTGAACAGCTGCAGGTTGGAGCTGTCGACTGCGACAGTTCACATGAACCCACAAGGACAAGCGCTTTCTGGTACCCTTCCTTCGCTGAAGGCCCCAACACACGACCATTGCCCTTTTTGAATAAATACAAATAAAGAACTGGATTGTCTCAAAGATAGAGGTTGGGCATCTGCTTTCATTGGCCCAGCTCAATGTCCTTGTCCCCAGCACAGTTTAAGATCTGTTTGAATCCCGCGGTATCTGCCCTGGGTCCAGTTCTGTTCCAGGCTGTTATTAACCAGACAGCACTGGAACATAAAGTGCCTCTGAGCATACAGGCAGAGCATGGGGAAGGGATAAGCACTTGTAAAGACCTTACGGAACACAATGAGAATTTGAAGAAATCTTAAAAAAAAAAAAAAAAGAAAAGAAAAAAAATTGGAAAGGGTACAAAAGACAACACAACAACATAGCTGGAGGGAGACAAGGGCAGAGCAGTACGCTTCAGGCAAATTCAAATATACGCCACAGGACATCACGGCTCAGAAACAACTTGGGCAGAAAATGACTTGGAGATTATGGTGGGTTACAAATTGAATACAGTCAAATATCGCTTTGAGATGTGTACGCAGCACAGGGGAGGCATCACTCCGGCTGCTCGGAGGCCCCAGCTGGCGTACTGCATCCTGATTGGGATACAGCAATTTGAGGACAAGGGAGACAAACGGGGGAGAGGGATGGCTCAGAACAACACGCACTGTCGGGAAGGCTGGGAGAACAGGGTTTGTTTAGTCTTGCAGGCAGAAAACCGGGGCGCAGGATAAACTGACAGAGTCTCCAACGCACAGAGAGCCGCTGGCAGAAGTCGGTCACCCGGCATGTTCCTGACAGCGTGGAAGGGGAGAAGGACAAGATGAGGAGCGACAGCTTAATGTGCTGCTGGGATGATTTATCTCAAGTCCTTGGTGACACCCTCCCTGCCCTGT
>NW_010126733.1:0-1062 GCF_000699245.1 Pterocles gutturalis
CCAAATTACCCCCAAACTGCTTGAAGGACCCCAAAATCCCCCAAAATAACCTCAAAATACCCCAAATGAGCCCCAAACTGACCAAAATGCCCCAAAATTGCCCCAAAATAGCCCAAATTGCCCCCAAAAAAAATACCCCAAAATAGCCCAAATTACCCCCAAACAGGCCAAGATACCCCCAAATAACCCCAAAATAACGCTAAATCACCCCAAAACAGCGCAAACTACCCCCAAAATACCCCAAACCCGCCCAAAATAACCCAAACAACCACCAGACTGACCAAATTGCCCCAAACCAGCCCAAAACTACCCCAAAGAGGCCAGATACCCCCAAATGACCCCAAAATAACCCCAAATCGCCCCCAAAACTGCCCGAAGTTACCCCAAAATAGCCCAAAATTACCCCAAATTAACCCAAACAGGCCAAAATGACCCCAAATAACCCCCAAACACGCCAAAACGACCCCAAATAACCCCCAACCACCCAAAATAACCCAAAATAGCCCAAATTACCCCCACAATACCCCAAACTGACCAAATAACCCGAAATACCCTTGAATTACCCCAAATTACCCCAAACTGCCCCAAATACCCCAAACCAGCCCAAAATTACCCCAAATAACCCCCAAAAAACCCATAATAACCCTGGATTACCTCCAAAATACCCCAAAGAACGCAAACCGGCCCAAATTACCCCTAAATAACCCTAAAACACCCCAAACCAGACCAAGATAGCCCAAACTACCCCAAATAATCCCCAAAGTGCCCAAACCGCCTAAATTATCTCAAGTTAACCCCAAACTGCCCCAAAATAACCCAAACCAGCCCAAAATACCCCAAATTAGCCCTAAACCACCCAAATTACCGCAAAAATACCCCAAATTACCCCCAAAATGCCCCGAATACCCCAAAATAACCCCAAATCACCCCAAAATAACCCAAACAGGCCAAAATACCCCAAAACAACCCCAAAATAACCCCCAAACCGACCGAAATACCCAAAATACTCCAAAATAACCCAAATCAGCCCCAAACTGACCAAATTGCCCCAAACCAGCCCAA
>NW_010126734.1:0-1161 GCF_000699245.1 Pterocles gutturalis
CGGGGCGGCTGGAGCGGGTCCGCTGGGCCGCGGGGAACCCTCCGGAGAAGATTCCTTCCCGGCAGAGCTGGAGGGAGCCGCGGTGGCGTTTCCAGGACGGGTTCGCGCGCCGCAGTTTTCCCCACGAGCTGTGGAAGCCAGATAGATTCTTGGAGTCACAATTCCTTTTCTTTCTTTGAAATCAGCTTCCTGGCGAAGGCTCCCCGCCGCAGCACAGCGTGGAGGTGAGCTGCGGCTGGCGCAGCATCCCGGTCCCTGGAGGAGGATTGTAACAGAGTCTGACCAGAAAGCCGTGTTTCGGGGGGTGTGTGCTCTCCTCCGTGGTTCTAACACACGTGCTGCCAATCCACACTGAAAAGAGATACTCGTAGTTAAAATATTTGGTTGAACTCAAAAACTTGAAAAGTGACACAAAAACTAGGTAGCTTTGTAAACAAATTCAGATCAAAGTTTGTTATTGGATAAATACTATAGCAATATAGAAAACAGAGAATTCCTCCAGACTGATTTTTCCATCTCTCACTGAAGTGGGGTTTGGTTCTAAACTTCTTTCATGTTGATTTAGTCTGAAGAAATTATTTGAGGAGTTCTGCTTAAAAATGCTAGAATACACACTTTGTAAAAAGGAGTTGAGTTCCATGGTCCACAATCGAGCAGGATTTCCACAGAATTAATTCATTTTAAAACACAGAGAATTAATTCCAACTTCAGAAATCTGACTTGTCATGTGTAGATACGAATTCAAAGCAATATGCAGGCTCTGCTGTTAAAATGGCTCGGGGTGTCAGTGTTGAGTTGTTGAGAGTATATAAATCATATGTATGTGTGATTCTTGGTCTAGTACCTGGGGATTTGCTTGATATGATTATACGCGCTGCTCTGCTAACTTAGTTCATTTCACATCTGCCTCAGGAGCGACCTCAGGAGGCGTTTACATCGATTATTTCCCTCACAACAGCCAGCACAGTTCAAATAAAGCAGACTATGCATAATTAAAGGCATCATTGCTTTCTCACTCAAAATAGTAATGGGGCAGTGGATCTAATTTCCTACTTAACACAGAAGGGCTGTGCTTATTAACTATTCCTGTGATTATTGTTTACTAAACTCATTTTAATAATGGCCTAGTTTTGTTTCCCCCCCCCCCCCCCAACACCCCGG
>NW_010126734.1:1245-24376 GCF_000699245.1 Pterocles gutturalis
AGGAATTGTGCAGGTTCTCAGCGAAGATTTACGCTGCAGGGTAACAGCGATGCTGTGCTGCAGGACAGCACCAGTGAAAGCTGTTGCAGATCGAAGAGTCAAGAAGGGTGGCCGGGGGAGAACTTCCTATGTTAGAAACACCCAGGGAGGCCCTTCTGCACCTCACCTTTCAGAAGAGAAACAGGAAAGCTCGCTCTGGCACAGATCGACTTGGTGCCTGGTACGTGCTGTGCCCTGTTACTTCTCTCACAAGTCCTGGTCTGCGAGACCATCAGCACGGAGTAGCGAGAAGCCCATGGAGCTGCTCCGCGTTGCAGGGAGCACTGGGGCGCGCTGCATTGTGGGCGCTTTACTGTCAGCACGCCCCGGCACAATTACATTCGAGCTTGCTCATGTGGTGGACAGCTGTGGTTTTCTGACAATGCGGTGGTTAGTGTAGAAGACGCCCACTTTCAAAGCCGGCCTTGTATCTGTTTTTCCTGTGGGAGAAGTTTTTAGCACTGCCCCTAGACTCTGGCTTGCATGCTTCAGAGGGCTGTTGTGTTCTTATTTCATTAGCATAATAAAATCTGCACCTCCCAGTTCATTCCCCTGAGAACTGAAGCAAAATTTAAAAAAAAGTAGCTCATACACTGACAACACTTGTGCCACTGAAAGAGAAAGTCGGCTGGTGAGGAATGGTTGAAGGGTTGGGCTGATGGCACGGAGGAGCAGCTGATCCAGCCTGATGTCAGGCAGAAGCATGTTGGCTGTGAGCCTTGATCCAGACACCGTGCCCTCGCAGCAGGAAACGATTACACCACGCAGGGTTCCTGCTCAGGCAAGACTTGCACGTGGTGTCAGGCCCTAAATTATCAGCTCTCCAGAAATAAATTTAGAAAGTTAAGACATTTTGTAAACTGGTCTTCTCATCATCTGGTGGAATGGCTAAGCCCAGGGATCCTTTGTTAAGCTAAAAATCCAGGGAGGTTCGGGGCTGAACTCTCTCCGAGTTTAGCCAGAGATGGTGGGCAACAAGCTGAGCTTGGGGACTTGTAGTGTGAAAATGTTCACTTGGGCAGCATCTTATCTTCAGCTCTTACTGATCCTTTCCAACACTGCATCTGGGTGCTCTGAGGCTTGACTGGTTTGCTTTTGCAGTGCTTGCCCCAGTGGGGACACAAATAACAGTATTGTTACGGTGATCTCTACGTGTTCTCACAAGTTTAAATTGTTCAGATTTTGTGGGAAAGACAGACATCCACCCAGACAACATCTTGCTTCTGATGAGTAGGGGAGGCTGTATCTCATAATCCTTGAGAAAAATCCGTCAAACCTCATTACTCTCAGTGAATGAGCACTGGCAGCTTTCCTGGTTCATACATCTCTACCAAAGTTAGTACCATTTCCTGTAAAATGTGGACATGGCCAGATGCTCGTTCCCCTCCTGTCTTTGGTCAGTCCTCCCACCCTCGTCCACCCAAGTCCGTGCCAGAGCCGGTGTGCCGCACCTCCTGGCACTGCTGGAGGGCCAGCCTGGTGCCTTCTTCTGCCTTCGCTCCGGAAAACCATCCACCCGACATCCCTCTGCCTCTGAACCGATCCCCTGGGACAGTCCAGGGTGCTCCCAGAAGGGCCACTGAGCCCGACCCTCCCCAGCTGCGGTCACGCCGTGGGATGCGTGGCCACGCTACACCATCCCTGTGCGGGGCTGGGTGGCCCAGAGGAACCAGGCTGGTGGCCCTGCCGCGGGCACCCCAGTGCCCAGACACACGTTGGCAGCCTCTGCTCTTGGGGCTCAGGGTCAGTTTGTCCTTGAAGCGTTTGCTCGGCTCTGTCACGGCTCCAGTGCTGTTTGTCATCCTGCACCGTGCCATGTTCAGTCCTCAGCCCTCTGCGAGTACGGAGCAGGAATAGAGTCTGAGCTGCTCTGAATATGAAATAAATTGAACACTTTGTATAGATGGACCAGAAATAAAAAGCCTCATATCAGTTAGCCTCGCATTTTTCTTAACTTGAGCAATCTGAGTTAAAACAAAAGCTAGTGATTGTGAGAAATAACTGAACAAACCTCTGGGAAACAAGTCCCAAACTCCGTTCGCTCCACGGGCTGTTAAATATCTGACAAACTTCTGGTTAACTTTAGCAAAGACCAACGACAAGTGGGTTATTGCCATTGTAAATTGTATCTAACAGTTTAATAGTTGTAATACCTGGTATGTTCTTTTTAATCATATGTGTCTGGAGTGTTGCAGAACAGAGAAAGCATCTGGATCTAGAGCAGCTGAAGTAGAAAGTTGTTTTTCTGTTTACAATGTGACCCTCTGCTCATAATGATGTTCTTTAAGTGTGTGGTAAGTGCTATGTATTGTGTGTGCGTAGGCTATGTATTTAGTGTGAAAAAGGTGTATTTTTGTGTATGAAAGATAAGATCCTAGTGGATTTATTTTAAGATTGGAAACGTGAAAACAAGCACAGTAAGCAAACCCCAGGAAAAGGCCCGTCGGCTGGCAGGATGGCTGTGTTTTGTTGAAGACAGATGCAGGCTGTCCGGCAGGGCTGTGTTATGTCTGCACAGACCGGACTTGCTGAATCCGAGCCGCAGCAGCCTGAAGTGTTTCCCCTCCACAGATGCCCTACAGAGAGGGCTCCATAACTTCAGCTTTCCAGGCTGCAAGTGTATGTCCTTTTAGACTCTCTTGAGCAGTTTCTGTGCGAATGTATCAGTGTGTGTAGCTGAGTGGGAAGGGGCTGTGGATACGCCCACACTGTTCCTGTATTTTGTTTATAGACTCGCCCTAACAGCTTATTTTACAGGCAGGAAACATTAGCTTGAACTGATAATTGGGAGGTAATAAATGGGACTTTGCAGAGCTCTGTGCCATGGTTCTGCTGTTTCTCTGTGTGAGATCCATTTTGGAATAGGTGGAAAGCATTCTGCTTGTCCTACTCTGATGCAAAGCAAAACCCAGAAGGTTTAAAGGGTGGGATGGTGCTTTTCAGCACAGCCTGAGCAAAACAGGGCAGTCCAGCAGGACACGTCAGACAAGGCACTGCGACAGACCAGAAGGGATCAGCTAAAAACGAGCTATCAGTGAAATAAGCTAGAGCTGATCTAATAACTGCGGTATACTCTGCCTTAGATGTGGTTTTAGTTCAGCGACCCAGAGTCCAGCCCCAGCACACAGCTCTCCTGGAGAAGATGCTGCACTCGGATCTCAGCTGAGCAGCTGGTGTCCCGCGGGGGAGGCGTTTCAGCTGGAGACCCCAAGGGCCCCTGCGTGCCCCTTGCCTCAGGACAGCCCTCAGGGAGAGAGGAAGACTTGCTGCAGACCTTCCCCTTGCGAATCCCCTTCTCCCCACGCTATACAATGCAGAGCTGAGAGCAAAAACATGGAAACGGGACTGGTCTGAGATGGAAACAAAGTAAAATGATTCCTGTGTTGGGGTTGCTTTGCTCCCCTCCCTCCGTCACATGCAGATTTTCAAAACTCTCCTGTTTCCAAAGTGCAGATCTCTGTTGGGATCAGGAGGACCAAACCTCTTCTCTCTCGCCCATTGCTCACAGAAGCAGCTGGTTTTGTGCACAGTTCCGGGCAGGGTTTTCGGGGCGGGCAGAGGACCCCGTGCAGCTCCCGCATGCGGAGGGCGTGGGTGCTGTGGGGGTGGCAGGAGGCTGCAGTCCCCGGCAGATGTTGGTGCCCAGGCAGGGCTGGGACAGTCCTACAAAGAACCCGTCAGAGCTGAGATATCATCTTAATCCCTGTGGAACTCTGTCAGAGGCTTCCCATAGTTGTCCTGTAAATGAGATATTTGGGGAGCAGGCGTGGCAATGGGTGGTTTGGTGAAAACTGGAAACGTTGGAGAATTTATCAAAGCACGTTGCCTCCTGCAGCCCAACTTCATCCCAGCCAGCTGCCAGTGCTCAGTCTGGCCAAATGTCCTCCTCCTGCTTCAGAAGGGAATGGGCTAGAAGTATTTTTAATCACAAACAAATGTTTGAGAAATTTCCAGGGCAGGGGAGAAAAGCCCCTGTGCCGTCTCTGTCTGTGGATTGAGTTGGTGAGCCCCGGTTCCAGGCTGGGATAACTTTTTTTGCCATTATTATGCCCAAGCCACTTCACAGCCTCCAGTCAAGGGCCTGGATAGGAGGTTACGCGAATGCTGACATCTGCACTTGTTATTTCATGCACTTACTTAAGCTAAAAATATTGTGACTGGGAGGTAGAAGAGGTCTGTGGCTGTCACCCTTTTGTTCCTTTACAAGGATGGAGCTGCGTTGACCGATTTTGGCAGGAGATGCAGCTCACGTGGGTTGTGGGCCAGTGCAGGGGCCCCTGGGGTTGCCCACAGCCATTTTGGGCTGTTGTTCTTCTGCATCCCCTCGCCAGGAAAGGCGGTGTGCCGTTCTGAAGCGGTTTATGTTGGTACTGCACGCTTCCTTCGCTGCGGGCTGCTGTTTTCTAGCCCGTAGGCTGGCGGTGGCAGGCTTTTCTCCTTTGATATGGAGCATTTCTTCCAGCCCAGTGGGAAGCAGTGCCTTGTTTCACTGGGCGTCAGATGTGGTTTGGGATCTTCTGGCAGTGTTCGTGCAGCAGAGGTGCAGAGATAGCTCGGCTGGCTTCTTAAAAGCACGTTTATTGGACAGAGTTCAGGATGTGTTCTGTCGCTCTCTCCTTGTGCTGCCTGTCACTCTGCAGAGCTGACCGGAGTGTGTCATTTGTCTGAAATTTTAGGACAAACAGTATGAGCAGTATCTGACCTCAGGGAACCCCTCATATAGAGTAAGATGTAGTTATTGAGTCTGTGATCTGCTCAGTCCTGAAATTATTCCTGGGATCAAACAAGTGGAATTGACTCATAATAATACGGGTCCCAGTAGGCCTAAATAGAAATTGGTTTTCTCAGATTCTTGATTTGTGTTGGTGTTAAATACAATCACTGACACATCATTTGTGTCTGCAGATGTTGACACAGTTCTGGTGAAGACCTGAAACGTGGGCAGTCCGCTACCCTGCTGGCAGCCGCGCTGCTTTGTGCTAGCCTGGCTCTCCAGCTCACAAAAGAAAAAATAACTGAGATTTGTCTTGTCTTGGGCTGACAGTATAGCCAAGTGATTGCCAGTCCAATTTGGCAGTTTTTAATCATTTTATCTCTGTTCTCTTCTCTCTGGGGAGACAGTCAGTGTTTAGCAGTCTGCTCAGAAAGACCTTGGGGCTAGTTTCAGCGGCACTGGCTCAGAGCTCCGATTATTAGCTCTGCTCTTAGGAGCACACTGCGATCTTTCCCAAGGGAGTGGTGTGAAAAATTAACACAGGCTTAGAGCAGCAGTGCAGCAGCGAGCTATGTAACTGTAATTACTCCATTGATATTCCTCACACAATAACACTGTCATCAGTCATTTACATAAACTTTTTCTCCATGAAGAGGGAATGGCTGCTTATAACCCTATTGGGTGCTTCCAGAGCATGCATTATACATTTTATTTGTTCTAATTTCAGGCTCAAGGCCTGTAGGAACACAGAGAGGACACGTGCAGCCTTTTTGCTGTGGTTGGGTTTTCTGCTGCAGCAGGAGGTGTGCTGCTCCACACGCGTGGCCGAAGTGTATCTGACACGGTATTGGCAGCCACTGCCAGGATTTGAAATGTTCAATGTAATTTTAAGACATATGCCAGAATATTTAAACTATTTTAAATGGTTTGGTACCCAAACTCTGTCCCAAGTCTGTCTGTCGCCCTTTCGGCCAGGTCCACGAGCAGCAAGTGTTGTTCTGCTTGCAGAACTCCCGGGGGCGTACCGGCTTTTCTTAATTTCTTTTTCTTCCACAAGCACATGGCATGGGGTGCCAGGCTCTCCTGAACCTCTGTTTATTTCACTGTGACCAGAAAGAACAGCTGCGTGAGCCACAGACATGCTCTTCCTGGCAGCAGGTAATCCAAGAGAGTAACAAGAAATAAGTGGTTAATAAAATTCAAAATTAGCATCGTCCTGTCTTCTGCCAGGGCCAGCTGTTCCCTTTGTGTCCCTTTTACAGTGTAAAGGCCAGAGCTACACAGAGCAAACTCCCCTTCCCTGGGTCAGGGCCATGCAGAGATGAGCATCCCGAGCCGGCCGGTGCTCCTGGCCCCGGTCTGCAGCGGCTCCAAGTCCATGTGGCCGCGGGAGCATTGGCTGGCCTGGAGCAGCTCGACCCTCTCCCTCCTCGGGGTGTGCGGGATCACGCCGTCACTGCCAGCAGAAGGAGGGAGGGAGAAGGTCACTTGGTGCCCAGCTCCTTAGATGAGTGCCTCGTTAGGGGTGAGTCGTCCCTGTCCTTGCAGGAGAAGTGTTAAACTTTTGTGGATATTACGCTCCCTCTAATTAAAGTCTTTGAAGCCAGATATTCCTGGGGCCAAGGCTAGTAATGTATTCAGAAGAATAATAACCCTGTCTGAGCGGCAGCATGTTTATTGATGGTGCCGGTACCTGACAGCGCTGACCGTGTCCCGCCGCCACTCGGCGTGCGCAGGCCTGCAGGGCACAGCATCCCATATTGCTGTCACCGGAAAAACCCTCAGCGCTGAAGCAGGACACATCTAGTGGGAAAAAAGGCGCGTGATAGTCAAATTTCAGTTGCTGAATATTTAATGAAGCCTGCAGTGTTTATTTGGTTAGCCTGTCGATTTTTATCGTTCTGTCAATAGCTTCTCATATGTGGCACGGTGATGATCTTTAGCAGCCTGTCCCCTGGGAGCCAAAGCGCTAAATGCAATTATGGATTTTATACCGCAATGTGTTTGATATTTCCACTGATCTAATTTGCAGTCTGGTAGTTTATTGTTTGGCATTTTAATGGCGTTCAAATGCTATGGAAAATTTGATTTCTCTTTATAATTCACCCTAACATCATTAATGCTGGTAGCCGAGTGGCATGGGTTTTAGAGGGCTAAATATATAGGAAAATAATTTCTCTAATATGGACCAAAACAATCAGAGTTTTAACTAAAAGGAAAACCATGTTCTGTTTTTTTTTCACACTTCCTCTTTGTCACGTTTCATTAAACATTAAGATTGCTTTGAGGAAATAGTAAAACAAATGCTAGACCTCGCCAAACAGAATACAAATGCAATGTGTATTCTGATGGAGGCTTCACTGTAGAGCTTGAAGATCCTTGGGAGTCTTTTGAGAGGGAAACAGAATGAGAACCATCTATTAGAAAGTCTTATTGGACTGTTTCTCTCTTCTCTTCCAGCCACTTTTGCTTGATAATTAATCCTCCATATATTTTTTTCCCTCTGATGTAGGTGGCAGCAGCCCTGAGCCAACCACTTCCATCAGATGCGTCTCTATCACTAGAAAAAAAAACCCCCAAAACAAAACCCCAAACCCAACAACAACAAAAACCCAACCCCAAGCCACAGTTTGGTAGAAGTTGTTGGGTTTTGTATTGGAGCACACGGAACTGCATGGGGCTGGGTGGCTTGGGGGAGTTAATCGTGGTGTTATTTTACACATCTACAACACTTTTATTGTGCAGTAACTCATGAGTTATGGGTCCTCTGCAATTGCAAAATAAATCCTTTAATTAACCACCTAGTCAGAAACAATTTAACCTCCTCAGTGTATCTCATAAACTACATTAGCCCCAGATTTATTTAGAAGAGTGTTGTGCAAGTGTGATCTATTTACATTAAGCGGTATATGCCCTTTGTTATGCCGAGTACACTGGGACGAGGAAACACAAATCTGTTTTATATGGTTTCATCTGTGGCTTTTAATGATTTTACTGAGTGTTTCCCAAACAGAAGCAAATGCATTTTGCCACTGAACATTGCACAAAAGCAGGCAGGATGATAGCTCTTTCACATGTACAGGTAGCTTCAGGTTTCTGTATCCGTGGCTTCTTGGTGAGGGCTGTTGCACTGACACCAGTGTTGGAGAAACCTCCCTCTCCTCGGATGTCCAGGGAAAAGTCAAACTATGCAGTGGCTTGTTGACAAGCAGCGATTCTCTTTCTCAGATGCTGAAGAGTTTGTTTCTGTCTTTCACCAGAGGTGTGAACACCAGGCCAGCCAGTGTAATAAATCTCCCTGGCTGCCAGAAAGAGAACATGCTTTTGTGGTTTATGAGTTTAAGAACATTAAAGAGGTTCAAGAGAGTTCCTCCTTCAATGTAACCCGACAAAAATAAGAAATCATAAAGGAGACTGAACGAGGTGCCAAAAGCACTAGTGAATGGATGTAGAACCATCAGCTTTGTGTTTCACAGAATGCTCCGCAGTCGTCTTGGACTGACGGACCAGTCTGCTTTTTGGATGAGATTCGGTGCCTGTCCATGGTGTGGTGGTGTGGATGTTCCTTCCGCTCACACTGTACCTGGCAAAACGACAAATGTCAATTACATTTGTGACTCATCTCGGTTCTTTCCCCCAGATAAATTTTCCTTTAAAAAAAAGATTTTTCTCTGAACTTGTTAGATGGCAAGAGCAATAGCGTGTAGAGGAGAAACTGTTAACTGCCACATTTCCTTCTGTGGGTGAAAGTCTTTCTCTGGGTCCTCGTTCTGTCCCGTACTGATACACCGTTGGGTCACAGCACGCTTGGGCACTTGGCCAGTGCCTGCAGAGGTGGATGGAGGTCAGCTGGAGTCAGGGAAATCCTCTGCCAGACCCTTCTGGAAAACCGCTTTTCGGGAAGACTGGTTGGGGATCAGACGGGACTGGATCACAAGCAGCGATTACTCTTCGGGCATCTCATCCTCCGGCTGAAGCGCAGGCGGGAGCGGCCACAGGGGCTCAGCAGGGTGCTGGGAGCAGGACCTGCCAGGGGCTCGCTCTGCTCGGCCCCCGCGTCCAGTGCCAGGGGCTCGGGGCAGCGTTTGGGTCCTGGTTTGTTATCCTATTGTCTGAACTGGTGCCCATCGTCTGTTCAGACCCCAGAGTGACCCTCCTTGCTTTAAGATCTGCCAGCCTGACCCTCGGACGGCAGAGTCACAGGCTCAGCGGGGAGCCCGTCTGCTTCCCCAGGAGGGGCTGGAGTGGACTGGGACGGAGATGGCCCAAGGGGCGATGGTGGCCCCACTGCTGGGAAAAGGTAAACAAAGCATGTGAAGAATACTCAGCAGTATACAGAATGTGCCGTGGCAATGCTCACTGGAAGTAGTCCAGAGCATTGCACAACTGTGGTGTCTCCAGAAAATATATCAAAAACCTACTGCGTTGTTCAGGCTCTCGCCTGTGAGAAAGCCAGGCACGAGGCTTGCTGTTGGTGTTTTTGTAGGAACGAAAGCTAACAGGCTGTCACAAAATTGTTGAGAAACCTAGTTAGCAGGAATTAAAAAAATAAAAAAAGGCAACCAAGTTGTGGAGTGCGGCAGGCTAATGACATAAAGGCTGGCCCTCCAAGTGATCTGTTAGCAGATGATGGATGAATGTGCACCTCAGTCGGCAGCGCCACCAGCCTTGCTCCGTTCTTGAATATCTGTCAAGATGTTAAGTGGACGACTGCAATCAGCAGTGAAATAAGACCTGTGTAATCTGATGTTCCACTTAGAAAAGAAAACAAAATTCCTACCACCTAATATGAAACTACACCAGCCGGCACACAAAGGCCTTTCAAGCAGGCTAGGTATCTGATAAAATCTTTACACCTCATTATCATTTGTAGTTTAGAGATATGGGTACAGCTGTATCTACAAACAGTGCATGATGACATTTCCAGGGATTTTTATCTGTGGCTGTTTCCAGCGAACAGCTTGTCATTCATATGTGTACTTTTATATTCCTTTTAATGTGTTCTTTTATTCAAACTCCATCTCACCGGGAAGCGTAGGCTGCCTGTTAAAAATGTTCCTTTGGTAAGAATTGGCGTAGATTAGCAAAAAAGACAGCCTGCTAGTTCTCTGCAATGGAAGGTTGGTTTTGGTTAATTTTATTTAGTCAAGTTGTTTTCTAGAAGGTGACAAGAAGTGGAGAATTTGCTTTCTTTAGGTGCAGAGAAGTTCTGCCCCTTTGGGAGAATCTGGGATTGAAAACAACCTGGTGAATGCTAAGTGAAGTGCAGTTTTGAGTAAATACAGCCCAGCAACAACATCATGCTGTGTTGCTGTTTAATCTGAGCCTTCCTGATTGCCTTCGCCCGCACAGTTTGGATACAGAGGATATTAGCAGATGCAATCGATGCGCAGCAGTTTGCTGCGAGAAGGCAATCAGCTGGGTGAGCTCCTTGGCATCCTCAGCATTGTAACATGGGTTTGCAGGAGGGATGCTGAGGCTGGAGAACGTGCACCCAGAGGATTAACTCAACGCTTCAGCAGAAAACGCCCTGAAGTAGAAGTGTTGGTACAGCTCAGTCCTGACCAGAGCGTCCCCTCGATGGTGCCAGGTCAGCTCTGAGTTCAGCTGCTGTGGAGGGCACAGGGCAGACCCCTCAGCAGCACATGCAAGGGGTGCAGAGCACCTTGGTGGGGCTTTATTTTAGGGATTTGTTTTGAAGAACTACATGTAGTTTGGTCTATGAAGTTTAATATAATAGTTGAGAAATAGTCCAGTGCAAATGTATGACCATAATTTCTAATAATATTCACGAAACTTTAAGTGGGCCAGAACTCCCTGTAATAGATGAACTCAGTCATGGAAATACCTAATATTGCATATGTTATATAAAAACACAGTTCTTGACCCCATAGTTAATTTAAGCTCTTCTATTTATTCTCTCTAGACAATTTCACTGAGAAAAAAGAATAGGAAGGAAGACTGTTCAAAGAGAAAGGGAAAGAAGGGAGAGGATGGATGGTTGGAGCAAGGCGAGAACACAGGTTAGACAGGCATAGGTGGTGATTGATTAATCAGGATTTGGACTTTTTCTGAGGCACTGATGCAGCAGCTCGCTGAAAGGCTGGAGCAGGACTCCCAACGGGGCTGCAGTCCCAGGAAGGAAGATCAGGTTTGTTGCACTAGAAAACTTAGGGTGGGTCGCTGCTGTTCTGTCCCTAGTCTCTCTGCCTAGCACGATGTTTCAAGTCTCAAGTCCTTCAGCTTTCTGGGCTGAAAATTGTCTGTACTCCATTTCAGGCAACACCGTACAATGTACCATGAAACTGCTTAATGCTGTAGAAAATTGCTAGTGCAACAAAACAGAGCCCCTTGAAAAATCAGCTAACGCTCTATTGTGTCTTCCTGGGTCCCTTCTGACCCCGTTCACGAGAGCAGCACCTTCCCCTGGAGCAGTTGCAGCTCGGAGGTGCTGCCTGGCTGCCCGCCGTGGCTGCCCCCGGCACGCTGTGCTTTCGCAGCAGGCAGGAGTGCTGAAAAGCTGCTCGTAGTCACTCGGCAAAGTGCTGCATCGGGGATTGCAATTCTGCAGCAAAGCTCCGTCTAGTGCCCTGGTCAGGGGAGCCCAGAGGAAGGAGGCTGAGGGGTCTCTGGTGTTCCTTCTGCTCCCCTGGGCTGCTCCGCTGCAGGAGGAACGCGTAGGGGCCGGGGGACCATCAGTAGAGGCTGGCATCAGCGCGTTCCCTGGGCAGGTGTGATTTTGCTGTGTGGTTGGTGCTGGGGGAGTCGCCCGAGCTGCAGCAGTCCTACGCTTCCTCTGACGCTGGATGATGTGGTTTGTGTTGGGCTGGCAGAACTGCTGTCCTTGGGAGCAGGCGCCGATGTGCAGTGTCACGCTAACAGGGAGCCAGGCTCCTGTCATTGAGCAGGGAAGGACGTGTTACGTAGCGAAAGGAAAGCCAGTTTCTGTCGCTCCTGTTACTGGTGTTATGGCAGTTCCGAGGGCCCTGTCTAGACGATGGCTGGCTGCTGTCCTTAGGCATGGACCTTAAACACCGACGGCTCGGAGTCCCTCTGCCCTTGGTAAAATACAGACAAAACCCACCCTGTGTGAGGTCTTCCTGATCTAGCAATGAGAAAGAATATGGTCATATGCACATTGCATAGCTCATCAGGCCATAGAAATCAGGTTAATAAAGATGACTGAGTAAAGGAACTACATATGTAAATGGAAAAAAGCACAGTCAGTGTGTGCATGAATATGTTCCAGGCAAAAACCAGAGGGACTCCTGTAGAAAAAGAGAATTACAGAATTTCATACTTTGTGGGAGAATAAAAGTTCATTGGGACATGTCAGCCTTTCTCAAGGGGAGAGGAAAGAGCAGCAGACGCAGCTGCTGTGGTGATTCCATGTCTGTTTTTATCTGTCTGATAAAACTACCGAAGCAGGAATACCGGGGTGGTCGTGGATCACCTCGAGAAAGAGAGATGGGGGGAGGAGATGGGATGCATGGCTGCAGTTCCCGTTGCTGCTTCAGCTACAGGAGGAGCTTTAAAATACTCGAGTTTGAAAGAAGCATTAAAAAATACTCAAAGCCAGCGTGACTTTACATGCATTTCTAGAGCAGTGTGAAGGGGCTCCACATCATTGAAAGTCAGGCGACATAAAAGGTGCTTGGGCCTTTCTGAAACGAGGGGCAGCCTGTGGCTGTGTTGATAGACTTAAGCCCCTTCCAGCCTCTCTGCAGCTGGGTAAATCTCCCTAGGATTGGGCTGGCTAACAGAAATATTGGCATTCCTCTGCGCTGGGTGAGTGAGTACAACTGATTCATTTCTTTGCTCTGCAGAGTAATTCTAAGCAGCTTCTTTTTAACTGAAAGGATCAAAGTCCCCAAATGAGAATGTGGTGAACTTGATACTTCTCCACAAGCCCAATAGGCATGGACAATATACATTCTGTAACCGAAACCTTTTGGGGTTTGTGTAATACAATCCCCTTTCTGTAACCCCCACCCTTTTCTCCATCCTCGTGACCCTGCTGCAGCTAAGGGACCGGACAGTAGAAAAACATGTCAAGCATGAAAAGCAGCAACTTGAGGGCAAACATGACCCCTCCACTGCTAGTTACTGAACTTCTGAAAGTGCATCAAGCAAGCAGAATCAGCTCAAAAGGGAGGCCAGGGACACCTCATGTTGTGCGAGATGGGAGGTTAGGTCTTTGCTCTTTAGTTCTAAAGTGTTTTGTTTTAATCATGGGGAGAACTGCTGGCTTGGCGCTGTGTGAAATAGATTTAGAAATCCTGAGGAAGGAGGAATTTCTCAAAACAGTAAGGAAAACAAAAGTCAGCAACAGGGAAGAATTGGCCAGCATTTTTACAACAGGAAATGTGGAGGATACTGAAAAGAGAAAATTAATGACACTGGGAGTACGATCCTGTTAGCTGTTGTTGTTGACACCTCATCATTTCCAGACCAAAATGCCAGCTAAGGCCATGTTTCGCTTGACACTAACTTAGGTCATCTTTGTCTTGCCCAGAGAAAAAGAAATATCAAGCAAGAGATCAAAATTGTGTAATGAAAATGGAGCACATCACGAGGAACTCCTTTGCGTTTGGAATCGGATCAGCAGCCGCAATATGGCTGCTGCAGAAACTCTGTGCGTTGGTTGCACCAGATATTTTGCTGCATTTTATTTTCTGAGCTAGAATAAATGTTCCATTTTGAGCAGTGGAAAATGCTAGCTATACCTATTTTAAACACAAGTGTAATGCTTTATAGCCCATAGAGGGATAATTACAAAGTACAAAATCACAGATTTTATAGCAGATTTTCCCAGGAGTGCAGTTAGGAAAACAGTATGTGTCATGTAGCCAATTTAGATAATGATTCTGATAAAGATAAACTGAATTGTTTATAATAAGTAATTGGGTCTACAAAGGCCCAAATGACACAGATGAGTACACGAGCTCGGAGGCACGGGAGCTGCAGCCCCAGATCACGTGCGCTCGCTCCCGTCTCCCTGCCGCGATGCCTCTGCCCCGGATGCGGTTGGTGTGGAGCCGGGGCCGGGGCTGGTCTCTGTGACGCAGGTAACTTTGTCAGGAACAGTGAAGATCCAAAACAGGTCAAAAGTTTTCCCTTGCTGAGATCCCGAGGTGCTGGCTGCTGCGAGGGACCGTGCTCAGAGGAGGCGACACAGCTGGTTCCAGTTTGGCAGCTGGACTGGGAGAGACACCCAGGAGCCTGAGGTCAGGCAGGAAAAGCCCCAGCTTCCGTGCTCCTGAGGAGGTCCTGGGGCTGGTTCAGAGCTGAGCACGGGGAATACTGGCCTGGTAAATACACAGCGGCGCTTTACCACAGGCGGGAGTTACTTGTTGAGTAGATTATCTCTCTTGAGATAAGACAAAATCCTTCAGACTCAGTTGAGCATCTTGCCTAGCCTATTAGTAGATGACAAGATGCAGTTTGGGCCCGGTAAGCCTCTATCAATCACAAGATGAAGTAAATCCCTAATTATCATTTAATTGCTGCCTTCAGCTTGAGCTGCCCTTCTTCACAGCTTTCTGCATCCATCTGAGATTAGGTTGCACTGAAATGAGAACCGTAAAGGGCCTGGCGAAGGTGTGAAATTCCCTGGGTAACTGAATTAATGGCGGTGTGTGCTGCTGCTGGGGGGTTTCTGGTCGCTGGGAAGACAGAATGAGTGAGGGCAAAGGGACGTAATGGAGAATTGGCAGCGATAGCTCTCAGCCATTTGTTCACAGAAAGAATGACACAGAACATGCTGCTTTGGCCAAACTCATGGGGAACAAAGGAAATACCACTCACAAACATTGGATGTTATGCTAATTCTGTGCAATTATGTTGTGAACTGTTTGGTTAATAAGAAAAAGTAGTGCTGTGTCTGTGTAGGGCTGTGCAGTTGAGTTCGACCTGCAGAACGTGAGCATTGGTGACTGCAGGTTTTCTTTTCTGTGCTTTTCTTCCAGGGCGTTTTGAAATAGGTTAACGTGCAGGTTTGGGGTATTTGGGGTTCGGTTTGGTTTAGTTTTTAAGTAGGGCTGCTTGTTGATCTGTTTCAGATGCTCTGCGTGGCAGGTGTGTTTTCTAAGTAAATTGCAGAGGCAGAACAGCGTGTCTCCTGATGAAACTCTAACAGCAGCCCTGACACTGACATTCATCATTAAGACACTTGTCTACACTGTGTAACTTTGCAACATCAAATCCAGTTTCAAAGATAATTACAGGCCATTGGTGCCTGACACATAGAGCTTAATAACAGAGTAAATATTGTGGTCATCTTTGGAAATGCGTAAATAAATAGATAAATACACAAAATAGAGTTATCTGGCTTTAAAAATGAGCTCTTCAAACTGGTATTGCCTGAGAAACAGGCATTGTTGGAACTGGTCACTCAGCGCCTTTAGATGAAAGTCATAGTTCTGTGGATCTATCACTTCAGTAGTCTGCCTGGCAAGCAAATGTGGCTCTTCCTGAGCAGGTATTGCACAGTCTGTGTTTGCAGTGCCCTGTAACAGGGTGAGCTGTGCAAGTCAGTACCTGGGAGCCCAGGGCCAGCCCGCCCGCCGTGGCTGGGTTCCAGGGGTGAAGTGCTGGGAAGCCTTAGGAGCATTTCCAGAAAATAAGCACTAATAGCTTGACAGATTTTTAAAGCATACCTCTTTTAATTTAAAATGAAACCCCAGAGTGTTCCCAACAGTGTCACTGGAATTCCTTTAAAGCCCTTTGTGGTGCTGGTGCTCGGTGCCTTTTACCCACAGTCGTTCATCTCCTGAACGTCGGGGAGCTCAGAGCCCTCCCCGTCCCCGCACGGAGCCCCCACTGCTCCTGCCTGCTGGGTTCACAGCCCAGTCCTTGGCCATCACAGAACCGGGGTAGGAAGAACAGATTTTCTACTGTATGTGGACATGCTCAGAGATAAGCTGGTTTCTTTGAAGCAGCCTAAAACTGCCCCTCTTGCACAGGACTGCTGAGTGTGGTTTAACACAGGAGAGGGAAGGGGACATGGCCCAGAGACCTCCTGATCCAGGTTTGTTATGAATACGTTTCAACAGAGCAGGTTCTTTTCTCTTTTTACACTTGGCAAACCTAAGCAAAATACCCAGAGTTTCCAGGGTGCTCCAATATAACAAAATAAAGTACCGTTCCTTTCGGTAGCGCACTGAGAGGTGGAATTGTCCTAGTGTTCAGCGTGAGCAGGGCGCTGGATGGCTCCAGTTTATTCAGTCCAGAGCTCACTCTGCAGTCATGAGGGTTTTTGAGTGTCCTGTTGCATTGAGTTTGGCTGCACGAAGCTGGTCTGTGGGTTGACAGAACATCCTTGGAAAGGGCAGTGCTCTGAACGCTGTGTGCCGCGCTCCCCGGTTATGGTCAAAGTGAGAAATCAGAGTTGTGCAGTGACCCTGTCAGGTGAAAATACCAGGAGTCTGATGATTATTTTACTTCTAATAAATCACAAAATTCTGCTTGCTCCTGGGAAAGCGAAGATGGGTCAGCAGCTTTCAGACGGGCGCTCGCGGTCTGCAGGGGTCACACAGGGAGTCTGTGTCCTCTGAGCTGCTGCGTGCCGCAGCGTCACCACACAACGGCAGGAATTTAGATCACCCCAGGATGCTCTGAGGCTTCCAAGTATGTCTCTGTTTTGCTGCAGAAAAGTTTGGCTGTAATAATGAGGAGCATATTTCCTCAGCTTTCTGCTCGGGCATCCTCTGGTCTGCGCGAGCTCTGAGGCTGCTGGTGTGTTACCCTCCAGCGTTCACGGTGGCACGGCACAGCCCCGCTCCTGTCCCTGGGCTGCAGTTTGTGTTCAGCCCTTCTTTCGCTCTCCCCTTGCCTCAGACTCGGGGAAGTGTGGCTGCTGCACTCAGATCCTTCTCTGGGGAATCATTTTATCCACGCAGCAAAAGGCCTGGGAGAAGCGAGAAAGTCTCGGCCGAGCAAAGTCCAGCCTTCCCTGGGACGCGGCAGAAGCTGTAAATCCAGGTGAAACGCCCAAAGCTGCCCAGAGGTGCCTAGTGTCTGCTCGCTGCCCCGCTGGCGCAGGCGTGCCCCCGAGCAGGGCGAAGGGTCGCCAGCCTCAGCCTTGCAGCGGACGGGTGGGCTGTGCATGGGGCTGGGGTCCCGTGGGAGCACCTGCACGGCCGCCGACGCTGGGCACCGACTTGCTTTAAAGCCTCAGGCTCGGCTGTACGCTCAGTGGGGTTTTCCTGATGCCATTTTACTTTTTGGAAATTACCTTCCACCCGGGGTTCCTGAGCTGTCCCCCTTGCAGGCTCCACTGCCACACCAGCCCTCGCCTGTGTGCCTGCTGGGCTGCGAGGGGCAGGGTTCCTGCTTGGAGGGGTCGTCGCTCTGTGATTACCTTCAGCCAGAGCCTGCTGCGGGTGGGGATAGAGCCACAAGTTATAAATAAGGGATTAGGATTTTGTCCTTTCTAGACTAAGCTATTTTGCTAGACTTAGAAATTGTGTAAGTTTTAGGTAGACTGGATCAGTAGTTTAGGAATATTTAGGAAAATTTTAGATCTGTTTAGGACTTTAGTTGAAAAAGGGATTTATTCTAGATTCTAGTCTATCTCAAGAGCTTGTATAATATATTGTCTTTTTTTTTAATGGGCATAAACCATGTGGCATAGGTCCTCGTTATTAATTTGTAAGATATGTCTTTTAAATGCCCATGTTATTTTAATAACCGATGGTCTTTCAAAGATCGTAGTGTAGATTTTAAAAATAATCACAAAAGGAAAGTAAGAATTTGTGAAAGAAGGTCGTTCTACATGCTGGTACGCTGGTGTTTCAGGGCCTGATGGTGGTGGTCATCAAACCTCCTGTGGTCCAATCGCTGGGTGATGCGGGTCTGTGCAGGTTATGCGGGGGTGATTAACTGAGTCACGTATTAACATTGCAGAGATACATCTCAATGTTCGTAGGTGTAAAACAAGGGGTCTGGGTCTAGGGTGAAGGACAAAGAATAACAAACATGGCTAGCTAATCGACTGACTTTGGGAGCAGATTTTGTACTCATATTAATTTTGCTTTGCTGGCTCTGGTGGGGAAGATTACACTAATGAGAGCAAACTGTGGTTAGAAATGCAGCTTGCTTTGTTTGTTTTACAGCTACTATGATGTAAAACTGAAAAACATTTTTTAATCTATCTATCCATCCATCCCTTGTGTTATTTTTTTCTCTCCAGCTCCTCGAATTTTTTTAATAATTGTTTGTTTCTCAAGGATTCTGATGGAAATTTTTCGTAACTCACTGAATTTTTTTATTTAATCAAACTTAACGTCTTTCACTCGGAGCCTGATCTGCTTACAACAACAATAATTTCTCATACTTTTCCTAAATAATAAAATAAATAGACCATAATGGTGAATAAGGAGTTTACATTCCCAATGGAAAGAATACATCTGTGGAGATGAGTTTCATTAAGCTGTTAACTGAAACAGTGACTTTTAAAATTGATTCCATCTTTATCCAGTGTAGTCAGTGCTCTCCTGAAGATGCATTTATGAAGCATTCTTTATTTAAGATAAGCAAAAAACATAAAAGGAGGCCTCCTCACCCTCTCTTGCTGTCTCTGGGTCAACATCTCAACCTCTTGATTAGATTTGGAACCTACTAATTAGATATAATTCATTACCTGCAAAAATGAGATCAGAAATCAAGAGCTGCTTTTCAGAATAAGGCGATCTTTCCCCTCATCCATCATGGCTATAAGTAACCAATTTAAAGTCAGACAAATGCATAACCAGCATTATTACCTTGTCATAACTAGTTAGGGAGAAAGACCTGGAACAAGCTGGCATTATAAATGGTTTTTATCACATTATTTTGCAGTTATTTGTCAGCCACTTTGCTTAAGATAAATGTAGAACAATAATCAGATTCTAAAGCGGAACCACGGACAAGATTTTGTTAATTGTAAAACCACTTCTGCAGATAGAACTCTCCGTAGCAGGGCTCAGTTTATAAATTTCCTTTTGGAGGAATTGTGCTGAGCGTATCTCCACGTTTGGACTTGAAGGTCTGGCAGGCCAAAAAACAGGCAAGGGGGTCCCCTCCTTCCGAAACACTGCAGCCTCGCAGCAGTCAGTGGCGCTGCCCGTGTCCCCGCGGGACCGCCGAGCCAAGCCACCAGGGAGGAGTTCTTCGGCTCTTGGTTGTTCTTGAAGCGTGCTGATCTTAATGCAATGCCCTCTGTGATCCGTGGAAAGGAGTCCTGTAAGAAGAGGAGATGCTCCTTCTGCGGGAGGCTTCTCAGCAGTGCAGACAGGTCCTTACGGCTGGGGTTCTGGGAGTCACAAATGTCACTGTTGTGCTTTCTCAGACAGAAAGAAGCACGTTATTAAATCCTAACTGCAACAAGGTTCTGTTGTGACAGTGGCTTCGGAGAGTGACCCACGTGCACAGCTCTGGCCGCAGTGCCTTTCTGCAGGACCGCGTTCCTGTCCTCACGGGAGCGGAGGTGGTGGAGGGCACGAGCCCCGGGAGCATGCCGGGAGCTGCGGTGCCACCCTCCTCTGAGTAGCTGCGATTTTACCTGTGACTTCAGCAAACCAGGATTTAAATCTGTGTTTTCAAGAGGCTGACTGAAGGGAATACAAGGGCGAGGTTCTGGCGGTGTAAATCCCAAACAACACTCTCACCTCTACTCACAAGGAGTGACTTCAGATTTAAAATCCTGCTGTTGGAGAACGGGGTCAGGCCATGAATTGTGCAAGTGTTTTAATGACCATTGGAAACCACCCTTAAAATTTTGGGACTTCAAATGTGGAGGGAGGTTTCCTCAGGCTTGCCAGGTGAGGCCAGAACACCCAAAGCGGTGGGCTGGCTTTCCGTGGGGTAAGGCAGAGAACTCGGGAGTGGGGAGCTTGCACTGGGGACCAGTGTTACCACTGGTTAGGGGGGAAAAAGTCTCCACACATCTTTTCTTCTGATAATAAAAATATTTTGGTTTGGATTCAATTGAAGTGTAAGAGGGTACAGTTTTAAAAGGGACATGATTACTGCAGAGTGGTTGTGGTGAAGGAGAACACCTGCTCTGGTGTCTGAGGATGCAGTTACTCAACGGTGGAGCAGTACGAAGATGCACACACAAGTCACAAAGTTGGCAGATGGGGTTAACTGTAAATCCAGGGTTTTGTTATGCTCCTTTCCGCCCCAGCCCCACCCAGGTAAATAAGGACAATCGCTTAGTTTTGATCTCAGCTGAAGACCAAGTAAGATTTCAGCAGAACGTAGTTACTAAATTATTTATCTTATACAGCACTTTCACTGAAAATTGTGTTTTATGTACTGTTAGCCAAGTGCCATGTAGGTGCATCTTACTGCAGAAAGAAATACCGAAGGAATATTTACTGTCTGGCTTTCCTTTTGGTTTTCATAAAGCCATGTCTAATTCGAAGTGTTATAATTGCAATTTACAGGAAAATGTAGCAGGAATAGGGACACTTGCAAATGAAAGCCTTTGGAACTTGAATTATTCTTCTGTCATCTCAGAGCTTAAGCCATCACTAGGCAAGGTAGAGAGGGTTTATTTTCCCTTTTTTATTTTTTTTCTCAGTTTCAATGAAAATTTCATGCCTTCTGTCAGCCAGTGAGTATCAGCACACTCGTTACGTTGATTGAATCTGCTATAGAGGTGACTGTCAACATGCTGACTTCCATCCTGCTGCAGCCTTCAGGAACACAACAAAAGCAGGGTGATTCTAATCAGATCCTGCTCTCTGCAGCCTTGTGTTCGTGCTTCTGTCTGTACTGCTGCTCAGCATGGATTTGTGTTTCCAAATAAATACATTCTGCAAGGCACAGAAATGATTCCAGCTGATTTTTGCATTCCAGGTTCACTTTAAAGGGCTGATCAAATGGCAGGCTTTAGACAAGTTTTCCTTTTTTTTTTTTTTTCCCCTGGTTAATGCAGTTTAGGTGGCTGTAGCATGAAAGACTTGACAAACTGTTAGCATTAATGTACTGAGCATAATGAACACCAACCATACAGCACATGGTGCTTGTCTGCTTATTGGTGAATTTAACTCACTTTAATTGCGGTGTTACTTACGTGATGGAGATGTAGCCCTCAGAGGGATCATTTGAGGGACAAATAATGTATTTGTGTAAAATTAAAAGAAAAAACCCAAACCAAACAACTGGCAGATAGTACCACTAACTGTAGTAAATTATAGTTTAATAATTATTATCCAGATCGTACTTGGCTTAAGGTTAAAAAAGGAGGCACTTCTGGAAAATAGGATAAAAGCTTGCCTGGAGCACAGCCATCGGGACCGTCTTTTGCAAGCTACACTGGTGGCGAGACATTCACGAGAGCACCTGGGAATAAATTGAGTCTGCTGGGAGGAGAAAGTATCTACCCTCGGGGCATGTCAATGGAAATAGAAGGTGACAATGAGCCCAGGGCCTGCTTGGCCATATCACATGGGTCTCCTGATTCTATTGAAGGTATTGCACAGCAACCTGCCCTCTGAGCAAATCTGACACCTGGGAGGTTTTCTGTGCAAGTGGGAGGTGTAGGACCTTTACCCTCTAGCGCAGAGCTGGTGCCGTAGGCGGTGGGACGCTGGTGGTGTTAGAACCTCCTTATGTCTGTCATTTGTACCCTGAACATTGAATATCTTCCTCATTATTCATCCTACCACACTAGAAACAGCTGGTCTTCAAGGGAAATTACCTAATGAATCAACAATAAGGCTATTGTGTAGGCGTGACGTTTCTGATAATAAATTATTGCTTTCAGGAGGCTGACCACACTTGTCAGGGTTTTGTGAGTTACAAATTCAGCTGCCTTGTCTTATGCTGTTTTACATAACTGACAGCGTAAAACCTTGGCATTTGACTGTAAGTTATTCCCTCAACTTCTAGATCTATATCGTAAAATTTCTTTCTTTCTTCATTTGTTCAGAATAATCTTTGGGCATTTCCAACCCATACTTTGAAATTATATTCATTTGTTTTGAATTTATTATCTTTATTGTGTCATATCTGTCTTAGAACTAAATATGAATGTAAATATTTTCACTAGAAATGTAAACAGGCTATAAATGTAGGGACTACATTTTTCATTTCACTTAGATAAATGACTTGTTTGCGTATTTCTTGTACGCTTGCACTCGAAGGAGTAGTTTTTCAGAAACACGTGGCACAGAAAGAGAGCGTTCCAAAAATATCTGGATGCCACTAATTAAAGTGCTTGGCCTATGTGAAATATGCTTCAAGGATTTTTATTTTAAAGCATGCTGCTTTTTTCACATGCAAGTGTTGCCTTTTGCTTTCTGTATACAGGTGTGTGACCAGTTAGTGATTAAAAACAAAAGTCTTTGCTCCCTTTTAGCTGAACGCAAAGGATACTGAAATTCAGTCAGTATCTGCAGCAGATTGTGTGCTTTATCTCTCTGGAATTCTGTGGAACCAGTTCTTTAGCTTTTAATACTGTAAGTCTTTTCATAAGTAGCCAACAACTAGAAAATGACAGCATTCCGTTTTCTGCCAGATTTCTCGGAGGCAAAATGCATTCTTGCAAATATGAATGAAGCAGGCTAAGGTAAGTCAAGCTGGAAAGGAAGTTGGTATTCTTATGCAAGTAGTTGTGGAAGTTAAAAACGAGATCTGAGGCAGGGAGCGCATGTTCTAGCAAGCACGCTGGGTTCCAAGTGCTCCCGGTGGCTGTTACACTCGTTTCTTTTCACAGGTAGTTGATCTCTGGTGTCTGGACGGGGCTGCTGCTTCTGCCTCGTACAGAATGTGTGCACGAGGATGCAGCGGGGCGTTTGGCTGTGTTAGGTGAGGCTCGCTCTTGCTCAAGCACCGGTGGATCTTTTTTTTAAATAACAGTTCAGAATTTCAGGAGGAATGAAACTGACCCAAACCAGTGTGTCAGGAGGTATCTTCAGGCACTCCTGCCTGAGAGCGAGGAGACAGGTCCCCTCGGTGTCACCCAATGCTCTACACTGGCCTTGCATCTGACGCCTGCCGGGATCCTTCTGTGCAGGGATTTCTAGGAAGACCAGCTGTAGGTGGAGAAAACTAATAATTATTGCCCTCAACCCAGTCATGGTGGGACCTGTGGAGGGAAATGTCCTCCAGGAGGGTTGCACAAAATCCTGAGCAGGCTTCAGAGGGGTGCTGGCGGCAGGACCCTCTGCCTGGGGACACGCAGAGCGGATGGAGCGCTGCCTCGGTCCCTGCTGACCCTGGCCATGGGGAGTCTGAACCGTGCCCTTTCAGGTATCCCGTAGGTTTTGTTTCCTTTATATGCTGCTCCCTGTGAGAGGCACGCCTCACCCAGCCACGGTGTCTGTCGGGGGGCTCTGGGGGGGATCATGGCGATGCAGGTCTGCAGCCTCCGGACTGGCCTTTCCCCAG
>NW_010126734.1:24398-25082 GCF_000699245.1 Pterocles gutturalis
CCCGGCACGAAACCTGCGGCCAGCCCTGCCCGGCTGCGGGGAGCAGAGCAAGCTGTGGGGTGCTGGGACCTTTAACCGCAGCATCTTGGCATCGGTTGATTGACTGTGTGTGTTAGGTGTGCTGATAGTGGCAGGCTGACTCGTTAGCTGTAGCCGTGTGCTGTGTATAGAACAACCCTGCGGCCGCTGTCCCACCGCCTCCTGCCTCTGCTGAGCTGCCTTCCTCCTCTGTTCCTCCTGCGCTGGAGGAGGACTCGCCTCCTGTCCCTTCTGAGCACCTTTCAGCTGCTCGGGGACCGGGGGCGTGGGGACACCCCCAGGGGCTGCGGCAGCACCGGAGCAAAGCACGAGGGAGGGCCTGAGGAGGTGGGTGTGTGACGGCCGAGCGCGGTCACCCAAAGCAGCGGCAGCGTGCTCTCCGGGTGGCGGCTCTGGCTTGGTTGAGGATCCCTGCTGACTCCCCCAGGCCAGCTGAGCGCCGATCAGTTACGGTGCAGACATGAGAAGACTGAAAAAAGACGTGGAAAGAGAGTTAAAGCCATAGAGCCAAAAAGCAGCCCTGCAGAGTTTCTGGGTGGGACCATATTAGCCCAGAAAATTTAGCTAGGTGTTGGTGATTATCAAGGTCCTCTGAAACCCTGAAATTTTTCTCCAAATTCTTGTAATTTCTGGGGTCTGCTACTG
>NW_010126734.1:25097-25986 GCF_000699245.1 Pterocles gutturalis
TCTTTCCCTTTTCAGATAATGGAAATTCAGCTGGAACAAACAAAGGTGTCGCGTTGGTGTCACGTTTAGCTCTCCCTAGCAGTGCTCTGATAAAGACACCTTGTGTTCAGCAGCGTGCAGGCATAACAGCAGTTCTGTCTCCAAAATCTGCCTTTGCAGCGCGAGGCCTGTTGAGTTTCCATGGCAATGGCCACAAATTCCTCCCCAGCTCTTCAAAGTGAAAGACATATTTGTTTTGCTCGCGCAACTTTGTAGCACAAAAGTGCTCTCTCTTTTTTCACAGAACACCTGCTAATCTGCACTGGGTCCCTTTGAAGCCTCCTACTGATCAGAAATTCAAATACATTTTTGCATGCTAATCTTAGTGGTAATCTACAGCTTGTGTCTTTCATGTTCTGTCTGTGAAAACAGTTTTCTTTATAAATCACCAAAAATGTTGGCCCTGGCTGCTCTCCGCGGGAGGATGAGCCGATAGGGAAATCACGCTGTCGACAGCTTGGATGTCGATTCTCTCAAGGTGCAGCGCAGCTTGGACGGAGCTATCAGATCAGGGCTTTTTAACCATCCCTTCTCTCTTTGTGAAAAGAAGGAGAAAAGAGAGAGGGGGGAAAAGAGGGGGAAAGGCTTTCATGAGCTGCCGGGGAGCGCAGCCCACCGTGGTTGGCTGCCTGGCTGGGCCGTGTGGCCGCTCGCCACAGGTCGAGTGTGGCGCTTGCAGCCCGGGCACCTTCGGATGTCATTTTACGCCCTGTTCCTGTGCGTGTCGGCTCGACAAAGGAGCAGTGTGGCTGCAAAGCTGAACAAATCGGTGTTTGCTGCAGTGCTTTTCTGGTCATCTGATTAATAACCACCAGCCACAGCGCTGAGTTCACTGGCTGCGCTTTCCTCC
>NW_010126734.1:26099-26316 GCF_000699245.1 Pterocles gutturalis
CGGTCCTGGGTGGACCCGGCATCCGCACTGCCGCAGCGCTGCGGTCCTGGGTGGACCCTGCGTCAACACTGCCGCAGTGCTGCGGTCCCGGGTGGACCCTGCATCCACACTGCTGCAGCGCTGCGGTCCTGGGTGGACCCTGCGTCAGCAGTGCTGTGGTCCCAGGTGGACCCTGCATCTGTGCTGCCTCAGCGCTGCGGTCCTGGGTGGGCCCTGC
>NW_010126735.1:0-8021 GCF_000699245.1 Pterocles gutturalis
CCTTTTCTCTCCTCAGGAGAGGAGTGTGCGGCTCCGCAGATGGTACGAGCTGATGATGGAGAACAAGGAGGAGCTGGCGAGGATCATAACGGCCGAGAACGTGAGTACGGCGGCGGGGGTCCCGGAGGTTGGGGGCTGTGCGGCCTTCAGCCTTGTCAGGAGTGTGACAGCGGGATGACAGGAGTACCTCAGAATCCAGCAGAAACCAGACCCTCGTTTTGCTTTATGGTGTGCAAAAGCATACATCAGCTTAACCCTAGTCTTAATGGCAGAAATGTTTGTGTTTGATCAGTTTAATTGACTCGGAAAAGATCGCAGTAGTGTTAAAGCAAGTCTGCAAGCTGGATTCACTTGGTGTGTTTTGGTTTGGGTCAGAGCAGCACACAGACCGGTGTCCTTTTGGACAAAACCCTGCTGGGAGATACCTCAGCAGCTCCTCTGGGGTGTCCCAGCAGCTAATGGTCATTCAGTCCATGGGACCAGATCTGGAGGTATTAAAAAGTCATATTCCTCCCCCTCCCCCTCCCCAAATGTCCCTGTCATAAATTTGTAACTGTTTTGCCATGATTTGCATCTTCAGAATAGTAATAGCAGCTAACTGCACAGTTTGTTAATAAACACATCCTACATTTGCTACTCCAGCTCCTTATCTTGGGCAGGTATGAGTCCAGGCACAACATACAAAATGTTGACTATACAATGACTGTATATTGAAACGGCATAACTATTGCTGCTGCAATCATATAATTCTTTTTGGAGACCACAGTCTGTGTGATAGGGGATTATAAAGTACTCTGGAAAGAACAGGGACTCTGAAATGACTTGATTTGGTATTATTGCTTCACTCTGCCGCTTACAGTGTGTCTTCAATCTGATTTAATCAAAGGGGAAGCCTCTGAAAGAAGCACAGGGTGAAATCCTGTATTCTGCCTCATTTCTGGAGTGGTTTGCGGAAGAAGCTCGCAGGGTTTATGGTGATGTCATTCCAGCATCTGCAAAAGACAGAAGAATCCTGGTGCTGAAGCAGCCAGTAGGAGTGGCAGCCATTATAACTCCCGTAAGCATAGCTGAGCTTTTCAAATGAGGTGAAGGTTTTCAGCTCAGCCCACAGTGTGGGCCTGTGGCCTTACGGCTCCTCCAGCCCCGGCAAACACCCTTGTGAAGTTTCATTTCTGCCTTGTGCTCGCTTCTCCCTGGATTGGCAGTGCTTCTTTGTAATGTTCACTTAGGACAAAGCATATCATGCAGGTCTGTTTAGATTATCACATAATTACAGAAAATGTCAGCTATTTCTGCAAAAACAGGAGGCAAAATTTTCCCAAGTTTGACTGTACTTTTTTTCTCTCATCCTAGTGGAACTTCCCCAGTGCTATGATTACCCGGAAGGTTGGTGCAGCTCTGGCAGCTGGCTGTACAGTGGTAGTGAAACCTGCAGAGGACACACCTTTGTCAGCGTTGGCTCTTGGGGAGGTGAGCTTTTATGCTAAGCCTGACCTTAGCAGTGGGCTGAAGCTGTGAATGGGGAATCAGGTGGGCTTTGGAGATAACTCTGGCCAACTTTATACATGAAGGAAGGACAAGTTGGCTGAATTGATCCACAGGTTTTAGTTCAGTAAGAATCTTTGAAAGTTGTCTCTAATGTGGTCTAAAGTATCAAAGAGGACCTGGCCATTGAGCTACACAAAACCTTTTTATATCTTTCCTTTGGTTACTTTGAATGGCATCCAGCTTAAACTGGAGTGAAGCGGCTCTCTTGACACCGTGGTGTCTGTTGTGCTGTGCATTTTCAGCTCCCATCGATTTAAAGGCTGGTTTATTCAAAACAATGCACAGACATTAAGTGACTATTCCTCTTACAAAATGCACTGATAATGCAAATTCTGTATTTCTTCTGTTGCAGCTTGCAAACCAGGCTGGAATTCCAGCGGGAGTGTATAATGTTGTTCCTTGTTCCAGACAACAGACATCAGCTGTAGGGGAGGTTCTGTGCACTGATCCCTTGGTAGCCAAAATATCTTTTACTGGCTCTACAGCAACAGGAAAGGTACGTAAGTGCACAGAATATCCTTGAAGATTATTACTATGGTTACACTGGAAAGGTAGGGGGAGAGTGTGTGCCTTTATACAGAGCCACCGCCTTCTCTGGCTGCTATATGCAAATTGTCCAAATAATTGTGTACTTCTCGAGGTACTGCCTATTGTATCAGTCCTTCACAGAAGGATGCCTGTGTGCAAGTTCTAGATAACTGCCCTTTATTAAATTATGTGAACAGTTCTGTACAAGATATGCGTTTCATATCATAGGGTGACAACATACTAATGAGAACACTGAAATTGAGTTTCAAAGGTACTATTCAGGAATCTCTCCTATCAACCTTAGTCAATAAGCAATCTTGTCACCACCTCTAATGAAGTCAGTAGAACTGCAGAGTATGGCTAGAAGATGATGGAATTCTATGGGATGGCTATATACAGAATGAGAAAAAGTCTGCTATCAAGGCAAATCTTAATCCTAAATTCTGACAGATCTTGGAAAAATTTTGTAAGAGTAGTCAAGATTTTTATAACCAAAGAAGAAAAGAACAAGCAAAAAAGAATGACAGTATTGGTGTATAAAAGCCTGACCTGAAGTTGATGAAAATCCTTCTCTTTGTTATTTCTTGGCCACAATTTGATCTCTAAAGATTTTAATGAAGGAAATCAGTCCTTGCTTTTGTCATAGGAGAAAACAGATGGTCTAGCATTATAGAGAAGATACAGATTAATTCCCTGACAGAGTTTTTCACTGCCTTCCATCTGTGGTTCCACAGTTCACATCTGGTAGAGGAACAGATTTCTGTGTCTCCTCTGTTGCCTGCAGATATTGCTGAAACATGCAGCTGGCACTGTGAAGCGAGTTTCCATGGAGCTTGGGGGACATGCTCCTTTTATAGTGTTTGACAGCGCCAACATCGACCGTGCTGTTGCAGGAGCCCTTGCTTCTAAGTACAGAAACTCAGGGCAGGTAAGAGTAACCTTTTTGTCCTTGTTTCTGGAAAGAGAGCTGTACATATAGTTTAAGCTGTAAATAAGCTATTTTATGCAAAAGGAAAGCACAGAACACTTCATTGTGAAGAGAAAGACGCTGTAGTCACACATGGCTCTGGGCACTCAAGCCAGTTACCAGCGAGTCTGAATAACAACACTGTAAAATCCAACGCACTTTCACAACATCCACGGCAGTCAATAGTATCACTGAGAAAGAAGATGTTCACTAGGACCCCTCGCAGGAGTGTGAGAAATGATAAAGGCATTTTGTCATACGCTTTGTTAGCATTAAATTCATTGGAGAACTGGAGCTGTGAAAAGACACCATCTTGCCTCAGTTCTCAGGATTATGTTTTATAACAAGTGCCTAGCTGTTTCTTAAAATAAGGGCTTCAAGTCTCATGATAAATGTTTCTATGTGTAAGATTGTGTGTTCAATTCAAGTATTCTTCTGTGTTTTGAAAACACCCAGCAGGAGTTAAGGGGATTGAAATCCGTTGAGACACACATGGCTAGATTTTAACACGAGTAGCGTAAAAAAAGTGATAGACAGGCTTCAGGTGTACATTGCTTCAAGTGTATTTTACTTTGAGTAAAGCATTTTTTAAGAGCATCACTTTCCAGAGCAGTCAGCTGAGCTGGGCTGTGTGGAGACTGTTTGAGCCTTACGCGTATTACCTCTACATGTGAACACGAAGGTGATGAACTCCAACTTTAGAAAAGCAGCAAGTTTTCTGTGGGATTGGGAGTTAATTTAGTTGGGAAAAAATGTTGCTTGAATAGCTCAACAAAACATAAGACTAGTCTTGGGAAGAAAAAACGGAACCAAAATAGACTGGAATGTGGACAAGGACCACTGAGTGATCAGACACAGACCACACAAGATCTAACACCTGCTGCTGCATAAAAGGATAAAGCAGGTGTTACTTTTGAGAGACTGTAGCAATCAAACTAGGATGCAGTCAGAGCAAAGGGGTAGCACAAATACGTAGGCCACTGAAAGCACTTACGAACAAATTCCAGGAAGAAAGCAAACTCAATTAATGAAGGAGTTAGAAGAAAAGACCCCACACCACCAAATATGAAGTTCTGCTGCTCAGTCCAGCATTCTGTAATTAGAAGGTGTTTCTTGCAGCTTCTGTACCTTGGTTGATCTGTATATGAGAGTCCATAAAACTCACAAAACCTTATCTCAGTGTAAGCAACTTAAATTTAACAGTGTGGTATATTTCACACACATACTGAGAGCTTGTTGAAATTGTATTTGTAAAGTGAGAAGGGCGATGAAAGAAGTGGCAAAGCTAGGTAACAGCTTAGGATGATGGAGAAGAGACAGATTGATCACTGTAGTAACCTGGTACTGTGCATGAGGGCCAGAATGAATTAATGGGTGGATTAAATACAATATAAACTACTGTTTGTTTTTTCTTTTCATGTTTGTTTTCAGACTTGTGTTTGCACAAACCGTTTTCTGGTGCAAAAGGGAATCCATGACAAATTTGTGGAAAAGTTTGCTAAAGCTATAGAGAGAGAACTACACGTCGGAAGTGGATTTGATGCAAAAACAACCCAAGGGCCGCTAATTAATGAAAAGGCAGTGGAGAAGGTATAAATAACAGATTTCATTTTAAACATCTTAATTTCCTCTCTGTGATCCATAAAGTAACGATGTTCTGATAACTTGCAACCTTACTTACATGCATGGTTTGGGTCTTCTGTTTTGGATTACTCATGACTTCAGGAAATTTATTTTTTAATTGCAGTAAGGCACATTTTCTATAATATTTCACCCTTCCTAACGTTAAAGATTATTAAATTATGTGGTTCATTCTTTCTAAGATACTGTGGCTCAGCTATATGCAGGCTTGGTTTGAATCCCATTATACTTGAATGCTGCCAGATTCCTTCTGTTTATAAAATAACAGAATATGAAAATACTCAGTTATTTGGGAGACAAAGGATACAGTACTTTGATTTCTTTCTTTCATGCCTTCCCTTTGTGCATTGCAAAAGTATAGAGTGTGTGTGTATAATACACATCTATATACACCACGAAGCGAGCACTGTCCACTTAATTGCCTTTCTGTCATTGCACAGGACAATATTCTAGGCGGAGACTGCTACTTTAGTTTTTGCATTACTTACTTGTCTTTGGATGAATTGTAGATGGAGGGGGTGGAAAATGTTCTTGCCAGTACCATCTTGAAAGTTGTCTGTTTCTCTTTAAATGACAGTCATGTACTTCTGTTTTCATAGTGCTTGATCACAGGTAGCAGCTGTACTTATTAGTCCTACAAAGACTTTCTCCTGTTAGATGTCATCCTCTCGTTTCAACAGAAAAGCCAAATCTTTAATATCTGTGAGAGTGGGGCCATAGCTGTAATTTATCCCTTTGAAGTTACGTCAGACTGGGAGAAATAAAAATTCAAGAGAAATTTTAACTAACATCGCAAATGGTCTTCTACAAAGTGTAAACCTCTCTTCAAAATCTTGTATTTAATACTGGAGAGTATTATCTTTAGTGGAAAGTATACTATCGCACATTCCTAAATGCTGACTTTGAGATTTTTGTTTTACATACCTCAGGTAGAGAGACACATTAATGATGCAGTTTCGCAAGGAGCATCTATTGTGACTGGAGGGAAACGACACAGCTTGGGGAAGAATTTCTTTGAGCCAACATTACTTAGTAATGTTACAACAAAAATGCTTTGCACCCAAGAGGAGACATTTGGCCCTTTAGCACCAGTTATCAAGTAAGATTATTCATTTTCCAGGTTAAAAATAGCAATTAAAAAAACAATGAAAGATAATTTTGAATAAATAAGATCTGAGTGACAGTTTGCCAAAAGATATTTCTGTATTTCTAAAATACACTTTTGGAAAAAAAAAAAAAAGCATCTTGACTTTTTTATTTGTTAAGGCTGCTTCTTGTGAGTAAGTCAGCAAGATGGTAGATGAACTGCAGGCCTCATTTGGATTTTTCTCTTTATATTGACAGATTTAAGACTGAAGCAGAAGCCATTGCTATAGCAAATGCAAGTAATGTGGGTTTAGCAGGTATGCCTCTCTGTCAGATAAATGTATTTCTGTGCTTTTAAGAGCTTTAGTGTTATGGGGTGATGATTTTCAATGGAATGGCAGTCGTATCAGTAAGTCTCTTTTTCACAGTCTTATGCAGTTGTTCTTCCTGATTTTAATTTTCATTCCTGTATCTCTGTCTGCACTGCAGGATATTTCTACTCCCAAGATCCAGCTCAGATCTGGAGAGTTGCAGAACAGCTGGAAGTTGGAATGGTTGGTGTTAATGAAGGCATAGTCTCCTCAGTGGAGAGTCCTTTTGGTGGGGTAAAACAGTCTGGCTTAGGGCGAGAAGGTTCAAAATATGGCATTGATGAGTACTTAGAAATAAAATATGTCTGCTTGGGAGGCTTATAAAAATCCTCCAGAAGTACAATCTCAACAGCTTGGAAAAGAGTGCAGTAGTTTTAATAGGCTTTTTGAACCAGAAATATGTATAAGTGCAACTTCTACCTTCTTTAAAACTAAGTAACCCTATTCTGTATGTGTAGAGATATTGACAGTATTCTGTGCTGCCATATGTTTTTACATGGTGTTTATTTATACATTCAGTTTTTCAGCAGTGTGATCACAATGTCTGTCACTTTCAGTAAGGAGGAGGGAAGAATGCACATTTATTACTCTTGGATGACACCTGTGTAATGGGGAAGACTTGGAGAGTTGAGCATAATGAAAATAGATCATAACCTGTGGTGGGGAAAACTAGACCGCCACTGCTGCCTCTAACGTTTCAGTGTGGATGTGGGAGGCTTTGGGGATGGCAGTCTCCCTTTAGTGTAAATACTCACATTTTCTAAGGTGGTTGCGTGACCTTCCTTTAGAAGCAGGCGCCTTTTTTTTTTTTTTTTAATTGTGGGAGAATTTGATGCTTACAAACGGAGTTGCTTTTAGCTACAGCAAGGCATCCATGCAAACAGACAGTTTTCAGTGCACGTTAATGCTGGCTGCAGAGCTGCCACCTGTTCAGCTGTCAGCTTCTGAGCAAAGAGCTGTAATTTCTGCTTAACAGCTTGCACACCCAGCATCACCTTAGCCCTTGCTTGATGTTTGTGAGCCCCCGCAGTCCTGGGAACAGGACAGGGCAGGACAAGGAGCTTAGTAACTAGCAGGAGGAAGCTGCGATGCTTACTTGCAGGATTATAAGGGCTGTGTGAAGAAGGCACGGGTGACAACATGATGATAAACTCCCTTCCATGAAAATAATGTGACTCTCCTTGGTTAGAAATTCAGTTGCTGCTGTAAATGTTGCTCAATGTCTAAGAGAACATGAGTAGATAGATGGTTCTGTTCCTGTGGGCTTTGTGCCTTGGATAGATTTGTGGTTACACAGGTGAATGTCCATTAGTGAGGAAGGTTTAAAAGCCTTTAACCTTGGCTAACTTGTGACCTAATAAAGATTTAAATAGAAGTGGCTAGAGGTGAGACTTCTACACACCACCTCACTATTTTAATTGTCATCTTCAAAAGATGATGTAAAGCTTCCTTAATATGAAGTAAACAATGCTGTTTAAACATTATTATAGTAACAGTCAAAAGAAGCACTTTAAAAAATGTGCAATGCTAATTTGGCACTGCAGAGACTTAAGGGGAATAAATTTTGTTTCCTATGTTGGTTAACTTTTCTTTGGTGGGGTTTTACCATTAATTATTAAAACTAAATAAAATAAGGCAACAGAGCTCTTCTTCCTGTACACTAATGAATGTACCCTATGAAATGGGTTATTTTAAGATATTTTATCCAATTAAAGAGGTACTAGGTAACACAAGATGTGGGGGAAGGGGGGGAGAGGGGAGCAAGCTGGAACTGCCTTTCACAGGGTTTTTTTAAAGCGCACATAAGGTAGCATTGACTGCTACTTATTATTTCTAAATATTTTTTATGCCTATATTTCACAGAATCACAGAATGTTAGA
>NW_010126736.1:0-4392 GCF_000699245.1 Pterocles gutturalis
AGATAACGATTCAAGCGTCCAAGACTGGGGTGTGTGTGCGGCGGGGGGGAAGGCCTTGGGAGAGCGATGCGGAGTCAGGAGAGAGCACCGAAACCAAAAGCGGAGTGAAGGCAAAAGAGAACTCTTCCGGGAGTTCTTACCTATATACTGGGCATGACGTGCATGTTATGGAATAAATCATTGGCTATTCTGAGTTTCAGTCTTAACATAAGGGCAAATCCTATGCTAGCAACCGGCTGTGCCTCTTTGCTCATCTGCTGACCTTGGCAGCAGAACAAAACATCGGTTATCAGCTTTCCTTCTGAGCATAAATACAAAACACAGCCTCTTGCTAGCTATTTATGAAGAAGAGGGAGGAAAAAAAGAAATTAACAGAGTTAACTTTAAGCAGTCTGTGCTTAACCCACGACAAGAAACCTAATGGTGCTAACTTACACCAGACGATGATGTCACCGTATAAGCATATAGGTTAAAAGGGCAATACATGTATTTAATATGTGAATAAGCCTTTAGGAAAGAAGAGCTGAAAAGAAGAGATTACTGACAACCTTGAGGGGAGCACAATGGGATGGCATGACAAGGGCATGTCATTCTACAAAAGTAGAACGCACAGCCATTTTTAAGAAAAACACATTCATATAACTCAGAGGATTGAAATTATTGTAATTAATGAGAATTTAAAAATTTGTGGTGCATTTCAGCATCCCAGAAGTGCCTGCAAGGCCTTGCAGTGTCAGAGAAGAAATCAGCCTAGAAAGTCTTCTGTCTGAACAGTTTGCGGAAATGGTTTAGAATTTTAAAACCTGAATGTTATTTTTCAACTCAGTGATTGTTCTGACTTTGAGAAACACATCACGTACAAGCTTCAGATGCATGGGAGTGTGAAGTGGTGTTTACAACATAAGGAGGTTGTATAGCTTTATTTGGTAAACAGTTTTTCAGACGCATTTCACAAAGAATTCCTAATGGTGTAAAGGAAACATCTGATATCTTTTGAGTTCCACTTACAAGATTGTAACAGAAGTGTTTTAAAATAAAACTTTTAATGCTCTTTTCACTCTCCAGCTCCTGCTTTCTAAGACACTTGGCTGACACACTACATGTACGTACCCATGTTAGTCTAGCTCTGCATGGTACAAAGGGAGGCCACGGCAAAGAAGGAGACTGAACTTTTTTTTTTTTTTTTTTTGTAGATTTTGTTGGCAAGATAAAGCTGCAGTTACTGATTTTAGAATGGTTATAGAGACAGAATGTTTGTCCCCTTTTACAAAACAATCAGTTGAAGGACTCTACTCACATACTCATGTTGATGTTGGTGACTACAATGTTGGGAAAGGCTGCTGAGGATTTTTTTCTTCATACAGCCACAGTTTTCCCTAGTTCTCTTTTGAGAACACAGGACTCTTACAGAAATCCACAGAAAACAAACAATAGCCTTATCTACCCAGCAAAACTAACTTGGGCAACTTGTTCCAAAAGTGACATGTTTTGTATCACCCAACTGTAGCATAGAGCTTAGTGAAACTATGAGAAGCTTCAGGAACCACTTCTTTTTCACTATTAAGTTTCTTGTTCAGCATAGGAAGAAAGTAAAAGTTTTTTTCAGAAAAGAGAACAGAAGAGAAGAGAAGAGAAGAGAAGAGAAGAGAAGAGAAGAGAAGAGAAGAGAAGAGAAGAGAAGAGAAGAGAAGAGAAGAGAAGAGAAGAGAAGAGAAGAGAAGAGAAGAGAAGAGAAGAGAAGAGAAGAGAAGAGAAGAGAAGAGAGAAAAGAAAAGAAAAGAAAAGAAAAGAAAAGAAAAGAAAAGAAAAGAGAAGAAAAATAAAGAAAAAAGAAAAGAAAAGGAAAGAAAAGAGAAGAGGAAAGAAGAAAAGGAAAGGAAGAGAAGAGAAGAGAAAGAGAAGAGAAGAGAAGAGAAGAGAAGAGAAGAGAAGAGAAGAGAAGAGAGAAAAGAAAAGAAAAAAGAAAAGAAAAGAAAGAAAAGGAAAGAAGAAAAGGAGAGAAGAGAAGAGAAGAGAAGAGAAGAGAAGAGAAGAGAAGAGAAGAGAAGAGAAGAGAGAAAAGAAAAGAAAAGAAAAGAAAAGAAAAGAAAAGAAAAGAAAAGAAAGAGAAAAGAAAAGAGAAACCCCTAAGACCTGAAAACTGTGTGGCAGTCTGCTGAGTCTGCTGTCCAGAGTAACTGCTTGAAATAGGTCCATGAATTTATGATGTAGCTTCGTTGAATCATTGTTATGCCTGTCATTACCCAAATATTGATGAATGACCTTTTTAATGGAAAAGAAGGATCCAAAAAAGATTAAAAGACAGTCTTGAGATTCTCATAACTTGAAGTACCTCAGATTAGGAAAAGCAAGTGAAGGCTCAGAGATAATAAACTAAGAAATCATTGCAGAGGTTCCTCATAATAGTAGGCAATATACAGGCGGACAACTCTCCAGGGCAACTGAACCTTTTGGCCACTGATTAATTGAGTAATATACCATTTTGGTTTACTGCAATCACGACAGAGTCTTTAAGGACACTCACATGTCATGCTTCCACTGCTGTCTTCCCTAATGACAACATTGGTCTATATTTACTACTTTAGCTAGTAAAGTCCTTTCTCTGGCCACCATTGAGAAGTGGCAGTCCCAGAACCTCCACAAATGAAGTTTAGTGAGAGCATCACAAGATCTTTATTTGCACAGAATTGAAAGACCTTGCCCTCAAAGGGATACAGGTTCACAGACTTGCCTTTACACAGAAACTAGATAAAGATTTTTCAAGAATGGTTTAAAGTGCCTTCCATATTCTCGAAGCACAAAATTTTCAGAGTTTATTCATAAAGCCCAAGAAGCATATTTCTTAGGCACAGTCATTTTGTGTTTCCACCTGTAGCAGCTGGAATCTTGCTTGCCTACTGGCTTTGCCAGGAGGAGGAGCAGGCTTTCTCATCAGGGTAGGAGTTACCCCAGTTGACGAACACACCTCCAGGAGAGAAACAATCATAGATCAGTCATGATTTACAACCGTGTTTATTACACAGGACCTTGTGGGATGGGTCTGCAAATGAGGAAAAAGAAATAGTTCATTCAACCTTGGGAGTGCTCTGATCAAGCCCTAATCTGTTGGTTTGCACCCTGCTGCAGGTCCAGAAGGTACATTTTGCTTTATAATCCCAAGTGTGTGAAATTATGAAATTACTAGTGTTTCCTACTACACTATATTTATAGGAATACCAGCAACCATACCAGAAAGGAAGATGAAATCTAGGGTACAATGAATTTATCCATGGAGGACCCCACCAGCCAACCACCATGCTCCATCAGACCTCACTGCTGATCACACACATGGTTATAAAAACCTCTTGTGAGACCAGGCTGAGCTTCTCCAAGACAGGTATTCACCATGGAATTGGACTGGACTCCATCCTAGTGACTGCAGGTCAACACCTACTGGGCCGCTCCAGATCTTCCTCCTACTGCCATGGCCTGTTTTCTACATGACAGATGCCCTTACACGGACTCTTGTATCTACACCCAACCTTGTCCACCCATCTGTCCTTTTGTCATAGCTGTTCAAGTCTGCTGGAACTCTCAGTGAGCTATGCCTAACTATCTCCTGCATGGAGCAGCCCTATGGAGACCAAAAGGCTTTTAAATGAAAATGCTATTATGTGGAAGCAATACTATTGGAATGTAAGATAAGATTCTCAACTTGTTAAATGCATACCAGTCTAGCTGATGTGGTGTGACAGATTAGAACTTGCTGCATCCCTTCAGAAGAAATGTCTTGCTTTTAGGCTTGGTTCCAGCTAGCTCAGAAGCTTTCTGGCTTGCAGCAAACTTCCCAGACCCTTCCACAGCCTAGAAAGTGCCTTTTCCTTCCCCCCGAGACCTGCCTGCTTCCTTCTGCTCTCAGCGGTTTCTCTGCATGCACCACAACCCCTCAACAACATGCAGCAGCTCTTCTCCCTGCTTTGTCCTGCTTCATGGCTCTTTCCCACAAGCAGGTTTATTTCTTCTCCAGGGTACTCCCACACTGTCTGAAAGCAATGTAGGAGAATTGAGAACTTAACAAAAACACAACCAAACCCCGCATTCTTTATGTTGTACCCTTATTCACCATTGAAATATAGATGTAACTTTATTTAGCCATTTTCCTTTTAAAACCAGACTTTCTCTCCACTGTCTCCCCAGCCCTCTCTCTTTGGATGGGAAAAAGGAAACAAACTCTTCTCATTTCATTGCTGTGTTAAGAACGGGGGTTTCCTTGAACCAGGCCATTCTATGATTCTATACAAAGGGTGGTGGCACACTGGAACAGGTTGCCCAGGGAGGTTGTGGATGCCCCATCCCTGGAGGCATTCAAGGCCAGGCTGGATGTGGCTCTGAGCAGCCTGGTCTAGTGGTTGG
>NW_010126736.1:4453-5455 GCF_000699245.1 Pterocles gutturalis
ATTCTATGATTCTATGATTCTATGATTCTATGAACCTTTTATATTTGATCAGCCTGTCAGCTTCCCAAGAAAGTCGAGGCCCTTGTGCCCATACAGCCTGCTGGCATCCCTTCTGGGAACCCTACTAAGCCACCCACTGCATTGAAGGATGATTCGACTGACCTATTCAGGGACCCACACTGACAATGGCACTGAGTCAAGTTTATGCAAAGCAAATTTTATTATATAAAATACAGTTTGTGACAGTTAAGGTTTAGAGATTGCTGTTGATAGTACTGACTGCAAGAAAAATATATAATCATTCTGTAGTTGTTAGTAGCTGCTAGTGTAAGTTGACAGTTAATGCACAGAAGAAGTTCTTAGCCAGTAGTCTCCTATCCCTTTGGGGAAAAGAGGTTCAGCCCCTCAGCTGATCCCAAAAGTTAAGGTGGAGTCTTCCCTATCTTTCTGCCCTCATTGATCTATTTTTATACCATTTCTTTGTATTTAGGTGGAGCTTGAGTGACTCTAGTCATACACACCTTTATTGCTGATTGGTGCAAAATTCTCTCGCTTCGTTCCTAAAGGTATAGTCAATAAAATAGAGAAAGCAGGCTCAATGAGGAGTGGTCGTGCCTCAGAGGTGGGTAACTTTTGGGATGACGGTGTGTTTTGGTATTATAATGACATTGTAATGAACAAAGTTCACCTCAAGATACAGATTTCGCCACAGTGCTTGGCACAGTGTCTGCCATCTTTCTTGTTGGACAGTTGTTACATCGTTTATCATTCCTGTCCTTACAGAGGTACGGATAGACTCGGACAGGGCACGGCCATGGAAAGAGGCTGTTTCACTCCATCCCCCACCAATCCATTTCATATCAGGACCAGGATGTGTTGCTGGGGAAATGAGTTCTTTGCATGCCAGCCAAGCCTTTGTCCCAGAAGCTAGCAACTGTGTTTTACTTTACCCTGGAGATTTTTCTTATGATCATATAACTTCTGTTAGGATATAGACATTAC
>NW_010126737.1:0-81259 GCF_000699245.1 Pterocles gutturalis
GAGCAAAAGAGATCCGGAACCAAAAAGGGTCAATCTTCCGGAGGGTCGTCACCTATATACTGGGCATGACGTGTATATTACGGAATAGATTATTGGCCACTCTGGGTCTCAATCCTGAACCTAAGATCAAATCCTGGGCTAGTAACTGGGGCTGTGCTCCCTCCCAGCTTCTCCAGTCTGCCCGCTTTTCCTCCCAACTTCGCTGGTCTGCTGACCTTGGCAGTGGCATAAACATCACTTTTTATCAGCTTTCTTCTGAGCACAAATCCAAAACACAGCCTCTTGCTAGCTATTATGAAAAAGTTAACTCTGTCTCAGCTTAACCCAGGACACATGCTTTGTGCCTGCTATGACCACAGAGCCACCACCACCAGCCCTCCAAGGCTGAGCTGAATTATTTTCTGACTTACGTATCACCAAGAGACGCATCAGCTACAAGAGATTCCAGCTGCAGAATGTGTGTGGCGTGTCTTGTTCAGATGTTATTTCCTTGATAAAATTGCTCGTTTGGCATAAAGAGTTGTTGGCTGGTTTGAGTGTTGGGTTTTTTTTCCCCTTCTCTCCTTCTATCTCCCCTCTCTCTCTCCTATACAATAAGACAATTGTAAAGGTACCGTCTGCAGTCCTGGTAGAGATGTGATTGCAGAGGACTTGAGGTGGTAGCCCGACACACGCTTTCATTTGCTGTAGACCGAGACACATTTCTTCAGAGTCGTGTCACTTTTCTTCTCTGCTGTCCTTCCTCCTCCTCCAGACCTTGCCTGGCAGTAGCTGTCGCTCCAGTGGAGATGTTCAGTTTGCAGCAAAGCCTGCACTGCCTGTGAGGTGGTGTTCAACCTGCAGAGCAGGATTTGGTACCTCTGTTCTACTTGATAAATGGGAAATGTTTTGCTCATCGTAGGAATGCAAAGTAAATGCACTCGGTGTTTTGCTAGGCTAAGGACTTGTAAGAGCCTGGGACTGCTAATGAGGAAAAATACATTCAGTTAAAATACACAGTGGAATTCCATTATTGTAGGCCAAAATATAATAAATGAGCAAGAGCTTAACCCAGGATTCAGGGAAAAATGTTGACATTTCTTCAGAATGCTCTGTGAATGTTGATAGTGATCAGTGATTGAAGTTGCTTGTCACTGGAGCCAAAAGCTGGCACAGGTCCTGGTCCATTTTCCAAAGTTGTAGAGAACCAGGGTGCATGGAAACACTTTGGCTTCAGGACCCAGCCTCGGTCCATCTGGTGTCCCGGAGGTGCATCTCCAGGGTTTCTAGTTGTGGGAAGGTGGTTGTAGCACTCTGGGTTGTCTCAGTGCAGGGCCAGCTTTGGTCAAGTAGATCCCTAGAGCACTGGGAGAATGTGGCTTTGCTTCTCCCAGACCTGCATGGGGTGCGTCCTTGTTTGCTTGGCCCTGTGCTGAAGTAAGCGGGCCCAGGAGTGCTGGCTTTGGGGCATGTCATACCTATGCTATATTTTAAAGTCATATCATCCTGACAATGGATGATGGACTAAATCTAACTTCATGTAAATCTAATGTAGATCTGAAACAAAAGTTGAACACTGCAAGAGGAAGGCTGTTTGCATAGCAAGCAGCATTGCTTTCTGGACATTTAGATTCACATTGGCATGGTTCACTTGGTTTGTCTCACAGCATCTCGAGCATTTCCTATAGCATGGGGAAGCTCTTGACTCCAGATGTTGGAGCTGAAGATTTGCAGTAACTTGGAGAATTTGACCTTTTGTCTCAAGAAACTGTGTCGCAGCTTCCAAGTACTACTGTGAATGTGTACAAAATAGATAAGGAATGTATCTGTAAATCCCTTCAGCTGCTGGTGAGCTGGGAGAGCAGCAGGGCAGCATCGATGTTGCTGACACAGAAGTTGCAGAGAGGAGCAGGAATCTCACCCTACTGAACAGGAAGGAAACACATTTTCAAGTTCTTGTCTGTAATCCAGGATAAAAAGGAATGCCTTGGTGGGGTCAAACTTCTGTGCTGGTTGTTCACAGATGATGTCACAGTTCGAGGAGGGAGTAACTATACCAGGCAAAAGATCTTTGTCCTATGTCTTTGAACACTGACCTTCCTCTTTTGGGGACAGGATGTTTTGCGAGGTGGACTGATCCAGTTATAGCTCTTGTGCTCTTTTAGGTCAAAGAGGAGGATGTAGCAGCCAAAGCAAAAAGTTATGGAGATCCTTAAACACACTCACGTGACCCCAAGTTGCGCCAGGGGAGGTTTAGGCTAGATATTAGAAAAAAATTCTTCACTGAAAGAGTGATCAGGCATTGGAACAGGCTGCCCAGGGAAGTGGTGGAGTCACCATCCCTGGAGGTGTTCAAGAAATGTGTAAGTGTGGTGCTTAGGGACATGGTTTAGTGAGTTAGGTGGTGTGGGTTGATGGTTGGACTTGATGATCCTTGAGGTCTTTTCCAGCCTTAATGATTCTATGATTCTATGTAGGGAATAGCTTTTAAAAGAACTGTTTAAAATATGAATGAACATGAGACATAAATGACTTGCTAAGAGGCCAGCTTTCAGACACAGCATAACCATAGGGGACTGCTTGGCTTGTACTGGATATTTATGTGACTGGCTGAAGTTTCTGGCTCTTTTCCACATTCTTTAATGTGAAAATATTTATTGAAAGTGACTTCTTGATTCAGTGGGTCTTGACCAGTGACCTAGAGATAAGTGTGATTTGCTGAGATGATACTCATGCCTTTTGGGGTTTGCGTACAGAATGGATTTGTTTGTTGACTCTTTCTGGTGAAGTGGCATCTCTGGTGTAAATTCTCCATTGGTTGATGATGAGCCAACTGATAAGAAACTGTGCAAAATTGCTTTCTTCAGCAAAGGGAAGTTATTTCTTGTAGATCTCCTGGGAAGAAGGCTATGAAGGATGTGGAAATGCTTTGTTCTTCATAGTCACCTTGGCTTTTTCATGTTGTTCCTGCAAGAACGGAGAAAAAAGTAAAATGGTTTTGGTAGGAACCACCAGGCACCACATGCCTAACACGACCCAACATGGATGCAAGAGGTCTTGAAGACTTAAAGCTGTGCTGCCCTGTTGAATTTCCTGCACTGGCATCTGAATAGCAGAGTAGAGAGAAAACACTTGTGGATGGGATGGAGAAATGCTTCTCTAGGGAGATGGGTGCATCTATGAGAGGCAGCAAAGGAAAAAACTCTTCAAAGGTCTGCTGGATGGGGAATTGAGCCGAGGCAGATAGATTGCATCTTGTAGAGAAAGCACACGTCTCCATGCAGCAGCATCCTCTGGCTGCTTGAGGTGCCACTGGGCTCTTTCAAGGGAGCTTAGAAGTTATGGGTCTTCAAAGGGAAACCTCTCTTCAGGACTGGACTTAAGTGAAATTATTTGTGATTTACACCCTTCTACAAGAATGTGCCTGTTCTCTCCTAGCTGCAGGCTCCGTTTTAAATTTTGGATAAAGACAGATAGTTTCTTATGTCTTCTCAAGTCCAGCTGCTGCAATCCCTCTAAAGTGTTGCTTTCCCTTGAAAACCATGAAGAGCCTTCAAGTGCAGTTTCTAAAGCAGAAGTTTAGACCGGCCAAGATGGTTTCTGTAGTCATCCTCTGGGGAAGAAGTTTGTAAAGAAGCCGCCACTCAGTCACGGTACTTGAGCAGTCTTCCGGAAACAGCTGTTGGGGGATGCAGAAAGCTGAACTGGAATCTGGTTCATGGCTGAAAAGTTAGTTTTGCCATTAAAACTAAAATTTAAGAGAGTCCAGCTGCCTGCAAAGTGCAGCAGCTGGCTTGAGCAGCCAGGGCGCTCCTGGAGGAACAGGGAAAAATATGTTTTATATTGTCTTCCATGAGCTCAGCTGCCCTTTGAAAACAAACATGAAGTGGGCCAAAGGCAGTTGTTTGCATTGCAGGTGAATTACAAGAGAGCACTTGGGGGATGTGGGGACACGTGCTGGTAGTTTTAAGGACACTTCACAGAACTGCTTGTAATTTAATTCAGATCTCAAAAGCTGTAATATAAGAACAGTTTCCAGTATGCATTCCCATTGCTTAGCAAAGCCTCCTGCCAGTGCTTAGTTAAGAGTAGGAGATTGTTGTCTTCGGTGTTGCAATGAAGACTTTCTGGATTCTACCTAACAAAGGGAATGTCAGGTGTACTATTCCCAGAGTTGCAGCAAAGTGACAGCACAAGGTGGTGCTCAAGGAATAGAGGGAAATTGATCATTTCTGTTTCTATTAACTTTTGACGAGTGATTCCTTCTTATGGCTAAAGAGTTTAAGTCTCACCTAGTAACCTAAAAATACTGTACATTTTGTTGAAAGGTTTAAAGCTTGATTGGAGTACAGCAACTGCAGAAAAAAGCACACTTGAAGCCCCTCTGTGGGCAAAATAAATAGTGGTAGGAAGAAAACCCTGGAATGAGCTAGTAATGCTGTTTGTGGCTTTTCTGAATCCAAGGTGGCAGTGGGATGGTGGATTCATAGAAGAAAAGGTCGTAGGGATAGTCCTCCTTCCTGAACATATGCTGTGTTAGTAGCAATTGTGCATGGAAGTCATTTGTAGTCTAGTTTCTATTTATCCTGCTACACAGGCATTTTAAGCTTTTGCTGTTGAGATGGTACAGATGGCATACACATCCATAGGTCTCTACTGCAATATCTGGAAAAGGTATTTGTATATAAATATGTGAGCAAGATGGTTTTGTGTTGCATGGATTTCCAGGCACCCTCTGCCTAATCCCACTTCTGATGCGGCACTTGTCTCACGCTCTCTTGGCTGTCTGCAGAAGCACTGTCTCGAAGGATGGTGTCAAAAGCACCAGTCATGGGTTTTTATAGTGATTGACATTAATTAGCCTCTGTTTTCCTACTTTCCCCCAATCCCCTTTTTAACTTCATGTTTTTCCTTTGAAACAGAGATTAGTTTGGAATAGCAAGATTTGTAAACCTGCCTGCACTGTTAATTTTGTTGGTCAATGTTGGGGAATAGTGGGAGAATTCAGCCATGATAGCAAATTGCTTGCTATCACAGTGATGGTTTCTAAAGCCTGCAGCTGTTAACTATCATTTCATCACTTCTCTCTGAAGCATCAACCTTCTTCTTTCCTTTAGTAGTGCTTCTCTTCTACCCTCAGTCATTTGAGGGAACTGCCATGCTCTTCACTAGCCTCCCTTCATCATCTTCCTTGGTCTTGATTTGGGCATAACCTCAAGTTTTCTGGGGAAAAAGTCATCCCCTTTTCTCTGTATGGTGACTCAGGAAGCCTATCCATGTCCAAAGTAGCTTTTACTGTGTGTCGGTAGCATGTGTCTGGCCTCTCCATACACTTAAGCACCATGTTCCTCTGGTGACAGTACAAGACCTGGTGGCAGGTCAGGGAAGGTCTGGGAGGTTCTGAGGTAGCAGTGCAGCTCGTCCACCATGCTCGGTGTCCTCGTTGGGCTGTATATAGTGAGGAGGTGTGTTATCAGGACCAGCTTTGGACCTCCCTCGTGGTTGGCCTTGTTTTGGACTATCTCAGGCAACCACTCTGTAGATTTTCATGCACTGAACAATCAGCCTCCTGCCTAATTTTTTCTTTTGGCAAGCTCTGCTCAAATAGTATTTTTAGTGGATGTAAGCCTCCTTTCAAGTTCCAGCCTAAACCTCTTCATGGCTGGTTCATACTCCTTTATCTTTCCTTTTCCCCTCCAAAGAGAGCCTTTGTTTTGCTCCAGTAGCAAAGCCAATGTTTTGGTCTCATGAGAGAGGTCATCCTGCTGACCTTTTCTGGCACTGTTCCCAATTCACTTAACCTTTCTTGAACTCAGTAACCTGAAATTGCACATTGTTCCAGCTGAGACCTTACTGGTGTCTTGTATATTTTCCTGTTCCTCACTGAGACCTCAGGCAACATCTGGCTTTTTTACACTCTTGCCATGAGCCACTAAACCATCGAAGTCTCTGTCTTTCTATATTGCTTCCAACTGTTGAGCTCCCAAGCTGCAGAACATATTTCTTTAATTCCAAAGTGCATGACTGTGCTTGACTTTATTACAAGCTGCACCTCCTGTCAGTTGTTTTAGTCCTCAAATGTTCTGCATAAACTTCTGCCCATCCTCTGAGTTGACATATCTGTTGTCTGCAGGTTTCATTTGCGCTCCCCTACAAAAAAATTAGCGGAATGGCTAGATAAGACTGTCCCAAGGCAGATCTTTTAGGAAATCTGTTTATAGTTTGTCTTTCTCACCAGAATTTCAACATCTGCCCAAGCTGCTTTTCTGGCTTTTGGAAGGTGGAGCTTGGTTTGGCTCTAACGCCTGTCCTAAGCAGTAAACAGGATGTATTGGCAAACTGGGCTGGTAGGTGATCCACACACAGGCAAGCACTGCATGTGCAGGATGTTGGCAGCAAGCATACATGTGTCAGAGACGTGATGTTAAATATTTCCTCTTGGAGGGCGAAAAATGGCTTTGTATTCTTGTCTGTTATTATCAACACTTAACAGTTCCTGGAGAAGGTTTCTATTCATAAAAAAAAAAAATACAGAAAAATTATAGATAGATGAAAACAGTGATTTAAATGTAAAGTGAGGGTGGCATTTTTAATTTATACTCTTATTAGCTGTAGAAATAACCAGAGCTGAAAATTATGAATTATGTCAGCTGTATGCGTTGAAGGCATTACTGGAATAGTATTGTCACTGTCTTGCTTGCTTATCTGAATGTGCTGCTGTCTGGCAGAAAAGGTCTTGAAAACCTTCATTTGTGTTGTCCTCTATGGCAAGTGCCAAAAGACCAGAATAGATCATCTCTGTGGGCCTCATCCAAGACCAGTTGCAGTTGGGAGAGGAGAACTGTGGTCTCCCAGAGCTTTGAGCAAGGAGCGCAGCCCTTTCTGAAAACAAGTGGGCCATTGGAAAAGAAAAAAAAAAAAAAAGGCTAAATTTTGAAGCATACATGTATGCCTAAAATGGCCAATAATGAGAATTATTAATGATGACTGTGGCAGATCTGGGGCATTAGCTTTATACGTTTCATGAACACACATGCATATCAGAGAGAGAAGTGTACTTGTATGGTATTTACTGAAATCAGTGTTTGGGGATTGCAAAGTACTCCAAATCCACTCTTATCTGCCATGTTTCCTTTGTTCAGTAGCTTTAAAGCTCACCTGGAGAATTCTAGGAGGTAAAATGAGCAAATAAGCTGTGCCTGACGGCTTGGTGGGAGATTAGAAACTTGATGGCATCTGTGAGATATTGAGGCAGTGAGAGTCCAGACTACATGGGCTTGAAAATGAACAGCATTTGCTGTCCAGCCACAAAAATGCATATGTGACAGTTTGCTCTGTGTGTGCATACTGGAAGAGACAATTTGGGTTTTTTTCCTTGTATTATTATGAAGAGAAGTCTGTATTAAACTTTTTTTTTTTCTGTTAAAAGATCTAACAGTAGTACCTTTTTCTTTTTTTTTTTTTTTTTTTTTTTTTATGCCTGGAATGTGCTCCCTGCTGCTGATGTGCATGTCTTTGTCTTTGCTTATTGGGATGCCAGTGTTGATTTCACAGAGTCTCTGTTAAAGTCATAGAAAAGCCATCTTATCGGGTCATTAATATTTAGCCATTTGTGTGTTAGTCTTTCAGTGTATGGTTTTCTTTTTTGTTTTAATGGCTCTCAAATCCGTAGAAACTGATCCATTTAAGTTGCATGGTAGAAGATTTTTATCACTTAGTTAAAAAAATGTTCTGCTTGAAGTCCAGTTACATTCCACAAAGGTGTGGAAAGCCCCAATTCTCAACAAGGGTTATTTAAGGGAACACTTGTACTTTGCGTAGCCCGGGTAAGAGGCTTTGAGCCACAGTCTTAGATCTGTTGAGCCATGAAGCTTTTGCAAAACATCCTTCCAAGCAGCGAGCCAGTATTTGTCCTGCCGCCTGGATGCAGCTGGGGTCTAAGTGGTGATGGGAAGAGGAAAGGCTGGGTGGGCATAATTGCACCAGTCTGTGTGACACCTCTGGCATTGTCCTAATTTTTAGTTCTGGTGCTTTCTCGTATCCATTGGAACAGATTTTCAAGACCTCACTGTGACAGCTGTGGCGTTGCGTGGGTTGCATAGTTGCATACCAGCCTGGGAATGTTAAACGGAGTTATAATGGATTCTTATTTTGACCTCATGATTTAAAACAAACTCTCTAACATGTGGTTGCGACTCGCGTGTTGTCACTTTACAGCACTTGCAGTTTCAAAACAGATGACTAAAATTGCAGTGGTTTTTAAGAGTGTACTTGCTTTCTGCCTGAGGTGTTCCTCCTGGTGACATGGTTCCCTTTCTTGGTGCCTCCGGTCCCGCAAGGGACCCGGCTGCTCTCTCTCCACACGTGATGTCTCCATTCCCCACAGTTTCTGCTACGGAGCTCAAGGATCAAGCGTTTCAAACGTTTACATGGCCGCAAATGAGTTCCCTATGTCATTGAGCCTGAGCTCAGCTGAGGTTGACAGTCCTGTGGCAGCACATGGGGAAGAAGAGGCAAAGCTGAAGATGAGCAGTGGAAACATCAAATTTGTCTTATTGTGCTTCGATTTATAGTGTTTGCTGTCTTGTATCTTAGCCTCATTTGAAGTACACACTTAAGCATGGCTTGTTAATGTAAAGCACGCCAAATCTCTGTCTCTGAATTTACAGGCGAGACACAGGGCCAAAGTCCTGTCTTAGCTCCCGTATAGGATTTTCCTTTAATAAGGATCGTGGAGCAATGGCTTATTGAGACTTTGGGGCCAGATTCTCTCCTGGAATAAATAAAGCTAAGCTCATCTACAGCAATTGAGCATTAATCTCTAAAAGACTTTTCTGAAGATATATTGCAGTGAATGTAATGAGGAAGAGAGCTTATTATTTTCCAAGAGAAGTGACGGATGAGAGTGCGTTTCTACTGTGCAATTACCATTGCTCTTTCTTTTTAATCACATCACTGAAAATATCTAGTGGCCGCTGCAGTGGCAGTATCTGTGAATGGAAGCTGGAGGTATTCAAAACAGTATGAGTCCAGCAATTTTCCTTTCTTATAGTAAATCTTGACAAATACCTAATTTTCAAAGATTGGACTCTTGAAGTGTGGAGCTGAGGGTATGATTGGCTGGAGGACATTCACAGCTCAGTAATGAAACACTGATGTATAATTGATGCCGGGAGCACCGCGAGCGCTGAGCCAGATCACATTATGTGCAGATTCCAGCGCGGCAATGGAAACTATACAAATGTTGGCATGGAGGATTAGACATGAGATTAACTAACTGCATTCTGCAGAGATGGTACTAAAATGAAATACACGGTGTTTAAAATTTTGGGGGTTATTCATTGGAGAAGTGGTTTTCCATGCATGTCTAACTAACCTCTATGCATTTGTTTCACAGATGCAGCTAGAGGTGGCTTCTTCCTTAAAAAGGATTGCTGTGATTAATTGCTAAGTCCAAGCCTGACCGGTCCCAAAAAAGTAACTTTGGAAGCTAATGGTATTTTTAATGCACCTATAGGTGTTATGTTAGTTGCGCAGACCCTCTTAAGTATATTGCTTTCTAAGGAAAACTTATTTTTTCTGTGTCCAAAAGGCTGCTGCAGCACTTCATTTTCAAAATAATTTAAAAAAATAATCCCCACCCTGCTACTGATTTTAGACACTTGCCCTTGGCCAGTGTGACTCTTCTGTCCATGAAGTCCTAACAAAACTGGTCCTGTGTGGGTAGTTAAGCAAGCAAGACATGGCAGTTGTGACAACATATGTCCTGCCCCTAGATATGCTGTGGGGCTGTGCTGTAGAAATGTGGTTTCTGGGCTGCTGTAATTGCAGGTTCTGGGCTTCTCATGTTTGTTGGCTTGTCTGGAGACTATCCAGAGTCCCTTCTGCTGCACTCAGGGTGGGAGGGTCCCTTGAAAGGACTTTTTTTTTTTTTTTTGAGGGGAGGGTAGGGTAGGGGGAGGCGGAGAGGGAGTTAGCGTCTGTGGGGTTTATATGGAGGCATCTAAGCTCTGCGTATCTTAATCCTCATACAGACGTTGTATAAGAGTGTGCTCAGCACAGACTGGACCGCACCATACCTCTGCCATATTCCCCGTCTGGTTTGTGTGATCGATGGTGTTTACAAAATAGTTCTTCAGCTCTTCCAAGGCAGTAAAAATGACCACTGTGGGAGGGACAAAAATCCTTCATCGAAAACTTGGAGAAGTTGAAGCTAGGGTAGTAGCCAGCCCCTGGTGCAGAAGGAAGCAGTGTGCCTGCCTAATTAGCAATTAGCTAATCTTTGCTCCACCAATTCTCTATGCCACTCTGGAGAAAACAAAACAGCAAAACTCTCTTTGCCTGCAGAGTGTTTAACTGAGCGCGGTCTCCTTGTAATGGTAATTTTGGAAAATGTGCAAGTAAATTAGTCTGTGTTTAGGGGGGTGAAGCTGTTCAATTCCCAGAAAAGGGAGGCGTCAGTCCTGCTCCCTGACAGTCAGGGTCACATTATTGCCAGTTGGGCAGTAGAAATTCCTGGTGGATGAAGTGACAGACCGTTTTCCAAGCTGCCGGATAGTCTCTGAGATGGGAGACTTCTCTTGAAGGATCTTCTTTTATTGATTTCTTTTAACAATTGCCTATTGTGTCTGAAAACAATTGCTCTGTTCTTCATCTTAACCATGGCAAGACTGTAAATTAAGCTGCTTTTTTCTTTTTTATTTTTTCTTCTACATCACTGAATCTTAAGTCTAGTGGAAGTTGGCAGTTCTGCCTCCCCTGCTTGAGATCCTGCGCTTGCATCTGCGTTGGGTTTGGGAAATGCAGCGATGCAGGTCAGCATCAGTCTGGGAGGTCGGGTGGCGGGGTGGTGGAGGTGCGATGGGGTGGCATGAACATACTTGTCCACTCACTCAAGATCCATGAGACTCCAGTAGCATGGGATGACAGGGAGGACACCGAGTTTCTGTGCCCTTCAACGTGTTCTTGCTAGAGTTTGCACGTACTTGTATACATCTTGTGAAATTTTAGGGTGGTGCTGCTGCAGAGTGTGTGTCTATCCAGCATGTAACACAGCCCACAGATACAGCATCCTGGGCTCCCATCAGTTCAAGTTGTAGCAGTTACACACTGCTGCAGAGTTTCACAGTGGTCACACAGGGAAAGGGGGTTTTAAGTATGCTGCAAGTACTGCCAGTGTCCTGTGAAGCTGTTTAATAATTGATATTGATGAGCCCAATTGGAAAGACAATTGTTACGGTAAGTGCCATAGATCTTCAGTTAATCAGTGTGCCTTCAGCGAGCCTGGGAAGCCCATGTGCAGAGTGGGTGATGACGCATATTAAAATCCCGCTTTTGAAGGCAGGTGGGGATGCAGAGGCGCAGCTGGGCGGCTTGGTAGAGCTCTCCATGGTTTCCAAGCTGCTGGAGTTGTGAGAGGATTGTCACCCCTGCTAAAAAACGCAAATATAAATAAATGTTTGTTTTGGTTTGATTCTTAATCCCCCTGTATTTTTCATTACAGCTGTTGACTGTGGGTTTTTGCATTACTTGTTTTGGACAAGAGTTAGCCAAATGAGTGTCTCGCTGGCTCTCCCTTTCATGTTCTGCCTCACTACATCACGCCATTTGTGTTACAAACATCTCAGGATGATGTTTAAATCCAAATAAACAGAGTTGTCATGGCAATTAAAATAAAATTGGGGAAGCGCTTTTGTTGTTCTTGTATAATGCCTTGTATGATGCCATGTTCGTTAGAAACTTCAACTGTGGGTGGAATAAAATATTTTTTTTTTAGAAGAAATAATTAATTTTGAGTTTGGTGGATAACCACCTAGTGGTGATGGAGCAACATCTTTGCACATCACACTTGCAGCCTTTAGGTACCTTGCAGCCTCTGAGAGCTGTGTCTGCAACGGGCAGAGCAGGCTCTGAGGTTTCCTTGTAGATTTGTTTTGGGTTTTCATTATGTTTTTATTCTCTCCAGACTGTGCCACTTGCTGTGTGATTTGTGGTGGGTCACTTCTAGTCTCTCTGATTGCCACTCAGTATATGAGCAAAGAGTTGCCATTTTCTCCTCCTGACAGCACCGTGGCCGTCACCATCTGACAGATGCTTGTGAAGTTAGGTCAGTGGTGCTCCACCACCAGATGATTGTAGTTAAAAAAATATTTATAACTGGATAGAGCTTTTTTTTTTCTGTTCTTTGGGTATTGATTGATTGACTTTTAGCTGAAGCCAGTACATTTTTGGACGGATGAGAAACAGATTTTTTGTGAGAATTCTTCTTGTGTCTGTTTGCTTTAGGAATGCTTTTAATACTTGGCTCAAAGGAATTTGATCTCTTTTTTTTTTTTTTTTTTTTTTTTTCAGAAGATGATAATTTTATAGCATGTTGTACATTAAAGTTAATACAGGTATTTGGAGTGTATGAAAGGTTTTTTCTATACACGTTTTTAACACAAGAATACCTTGCATGCCAACAATGCCATCAGCTCATTCTCTTGCTTTAGTTTGTTCTCGTATCATTTCAGTTCTTTAATCTTTTACAGATGTACTTTCTTAAAAGCAGAATTGTAAGTCTATGGTTTATATTATGGTTCTATTTTCTTGAACAAATCTTAGCACAAGTACATTAAATATAAACTGGGCAAATGCAAAGTATAATAAGTAATTAATTAGCGCAGACATCATAGAAATAAGGTACAAGTGTATATTAGAATGTCCCCTAAAATTTGAACATGGGCTAATTCCTGAAAGTATCGGAAAGATATGAAAGAAACACTAAATATGCAGCTAAACTGGGCAAAATGCAAAATAAAAATGGGTGTGGTCATAATCATCTGCTAGCAGTGTATCTCCATGAGGATTATCAGGGACTTCATACAGAAGTCACTTGATGAAATTTGTTGTGTGATATGCAAAAGGTCAGTCTAGGTAATTGCAGTGGTCTCTTCTAGCCTTAAAAGCTATGAATCGGGTAGCATCAGCCATGTGTTTCCAGCAGTGTAGGACACAAAATGAGGAAAGTCCTTATTCTGAAGAGTTTGCAATCCAAACAAGATAGATATAGAATAAACAGGATGTGCCAGAGAACTCCAGAGAGGAAATGGCTGGGATGTAGTTGTTCATGAAAATGGAGTCTTTGAGAGAGCACTGTAGATTTGTAACCTCTGGGCATTGTGTATGAAAGGACCCAAGAGAAGGACTTTGAATGGGTAGAATAGTGCACAGAAAGGAAAATGATGAAAGGTGTCTTACACATGGAGAGAAGAGGGGAATAGAAAAAGACCACAAAGGTGGGCCATTTGGTGTCCTCGCTCTTGGAGGGGACAAAAATGTATAAAGGCTGCTTGGACTTTAAACAGGGCTGACTCAATCTGGGCTTTCAAGGCAAGGCTGCTGAGTGAGAGTTATTTGCACCCAGAGGTGTCTGTGGTGCTGTAGTGGTCTGGTACCCAGGATGGTGATGATGCTCCCTTCACTCATCCCAGCTCCTGCAGGTAGGACTAAGCGTGGATTCAGACCCCGCAGGTACAAAAGTCCTCTTATCTGTTAGCAAGGGTAAAAGATGGAAGGGGTAACCACGTGCCGTTGGAATGGAAGTGGGTTGGGGACTGGGTTTTTAACTGTTTCGAGCCTGGGCATCCAAGGTTGTGCCCCATGTAGGAGACCAAGTGCTGTAGGACACCAAGGACAAGCTCACCCAGGTAGTAACCCTGGCAGTCTTATCACTCTACGGTCCCCTGAGGCAAGAAGCTGCTTGGGAGGCTCCCTTGTCAGGAAGGGAGACCTGACAGGGCAGTATGCGACCATTGGAGACAGAACTGATAAGAGTAGAAGGGTGGAGGCCCCCTTGGCTTTATCAGTAAATGTCTCAGATTCAGCCACTGGGGACAGAACTGAGAAGAGTAAGAGGGCAGAGGCCCCCTTGGCTTTTATGAGTAAATGTCTCAAACAATCCCGAATGTGAAATCTCTGTAAAGAAACTTCTGTGGCCTCGTGGAAGAGCCCAGAGACTTCTGTGGACCTGTGTAAGAGCCAAGGAGTGAGCATAAAAGGGGAATGGTTAGTGTCAGTGATTGGGTCTTTGGGTGGAGTGCTTCTACAAACCAAGACTCACGTTGGCTGGACCAACACTGGAGCCAGGACTGGTGATATCTCTTTCTTTTTCCCTCTTCTCTCTTGAAGTTGTTAAGTAATGTAAAGCTTACCTTGACTACCATCAAAGGCGCACATCACTATAGTATCCCTGTAGTTCGACTGAATGCCGTGTATGACTGTGTTTTGATTGAAAGCACCTGTCACTGTTTGATTGAATGATGTATGTTACTGTATTTTGATTGAAAACCGCTTATCACTGTATTACTGCATTTTGATTGAAAGCCACATATATGCATATCTATCTATCTGTATGATTGGGTAGAGAGGGCACATATTAGCAATAAATTGTGTTGTATTTTTGGACCTTTGGTGTCATTTCACCTTTATCTAACCGAGGGAATCAACGAACTTTAGTCTCCTTTCCCCTATCAGGACGAGACACCCCAAATCCCCATTCAAAACAATTATACCCCAATCCATTTAATATTAAGGATGTAAATGAAGGAGGATACATGGCCTCTTCTAAGTGATTAAAGATCTGTTAGAACAGCTGCTAAGTGCAAGCAGGGCATTTAGTGCTGGCATGCTTTCTGTCTCTTGCATGAATAGATACCTGCTTTGTAGATCCAGTCATGGGCTTGTGTGCAAAGATCAGACCCATGTGCATGGCTAGCTATGAATTCGGCAAGGATCACTTGCCTCACTGGGACCTCTGGACAGAATTACTGTCTCAATAATAAAGACCATTATGGTCTTTGTTGTTCTGTTTAAAATACCTTTTAAATGGCAGGAACTCCACATGATAGATTCTTTTTTCCATGTGCATTGAAAGCATTTTAAATCCAGTTTAAAATATTGTCCATATTAACTGTATGGATGTATTTTTTAAAAGTATTGAGAACAGAGAAAGGAGACTTTGGGAGCATGCCATGTGCTGCCTCCCATCAAATGCCAAAATTTGTTAGCAGGTGAGGCCTTTGAGTATCTTCTGGCGGTCAGGGGGTTCAGAGCAGTTTCTGCCTTACAACGCAGGATGTGAGATTCCTCTAGGTGCTGTAAATCTTTTACATTTGCAGAGGGAAGGATTGCTTTAACTGGAAGAGATGAGCAGTAACACAGGCATGCCCCCCCCTCTGCTCCTTTCTCCTCCAGACCTGCACACTGTGGGTGACTTGCAGAGATCAAAGGAATTGCAGTGATGGCCAGGAGCAGGCAGGCATGAGTGAGCTTGGTGACCACAGTGGCAGGCTGGTGAGAGCTCCATGGGGTGATGGCCAGAAGATAATTTTCAGACACCACAGTAGTGAGGATGTTGGGCCACTTAGCAAATACTCATGAGAAGATAATTTAAAAATGTACATGTGTGTGTGCAGGCAGGGGAGGTTTAGGTAAATAGCTCCTGAGGGTTGTCTGTGTGGTCTGCCTTGTGTCTCCAGTAACAGTCTCTGGTTGAGGTGAATCACTGAGACCAAAAATCACATGATCTGTGCTGTGACTTTCTGGCATGTTGGCACCATGAGAGAGACCCTATCCGCATAACATTTATTTGGTTATTGTCCTGTACCAAAACTGATTAAATTCCAGACATAAATTATTTTCCCAGATCTTTTTTTCACCCATTCAAATAAATTAAATACTGCATTATTCATGTCTTTTCCCCTTGTTGCAATGGAGAGTATGGTTATCTAGTATCTGATGATCTTTTAAAGTCCTGCACTCTGGAAGACCTCATGGTTGAAGTGCTAACTTGGTCTTAATCCAAAATTTTGGTTCAAGGTCCAGCTGCATTGCTCCCTTGTGCAAGGGGGAGAACACGTATTTCTGTGGGATGTGGGGTGAGTACATGATGTGGATACTGCTGACAGCAAGAGTGATAGGGGATCCCCTTCTCCTCCAGCTGCCAGCTGCTTGTCAGAAGAAGCAGAAGTTGAGGACTACACTAAAGGAAGGCCTAAATTGTCCTCAAAGCATAGGCATTGGCCTGATTATCGATCCTTAGCTAAAGGGAGAGCGTTCATCTTTTTTTTTAGCAAGGTGAAAGTCCCACAAAACTGGGACTGGGATCAGTCTGTCTGCTTTTTGCTAGAAAAGCAAAATTCAAATGAGACTTGATATCTGCACAGTTTGTATATTTAGGAGTTGTGTTAATTATCCTAATTAGCTTAGTTTCTCTTGATCTTAACCCTTGTGCTAGAAACACAGTCTGGAACGAGTCTGTGAAAATAAATAACACATTGATAAGGTTCAGGCAATGACTTCTGAATACTCTGGTTTGGCAGCATCTGTCACCGTGACCATTCCTGTCTTACCTGGTTGGGACCCTTCAGATGATCTTTCTTGGACTTCAGCTGGTAGGAGCTACTATTTTAAAAAGCAGTCCACATGATTAAGAGATATTGCTCTCTCTGATAATATTCAGTGCAGCTTACACTTGCCAGACACTGGAATCTATTTACCGAATTCTTTTCAGACAAGTCGTTTTTGGCACTTTGCTAAGTTTCCTTCCATGTGTCCTCACTGGCTGAATGCTAATTTTTTCAGAAAGGCTCAGCTCCAAATATAAGAGACAGTATTTTCAGTGTTTCCTACTGTCTGGAGAGTACTACGTTTGGAGAATTCATGCCTCTCTCCTTCATGCCCTTAATTTCCTTTGGTAAGTGTGTGATGATGTGACACAGTCAGTCTATATACTTACATTAAATGACATTGTATTGTAACAGGAAAATGGATGTCCATTGATAGCCTGTCTGTCAGGAAATGCCCGATAAGCTCATTGTGTCAATACAATAAATACAGTCAAAGTGCCTTTGACAAATGACATCTCTGAATTCTCTAGTTCTGAGTGATTCCTCTGGCCCAGAGGATAGAATGAATTAGCTGATCTAAGCTGAATTGTTCTAAATATCCTGATTATTTCTAGTGTCTGAACCAGTAGCAGAAACAGAGGAAAATTGTAAGGAGAAAGGGACAGAAATTATAGGGTATGCAAAAAGAGAGATTATCAGGTCTGAAGGGCAGTTGTTTTCATTTAGTCTGACCTTGTGTATAAAAAGAAGCTGTAGACCTTCTTGAATGATGTTTGAAATGTGTAATCACTTAGTCCAAGCTTTGGGGGGCGGATTTTGTTCTCCCTTAGATCAAACACCATAAACAGCCCAGATGTCCATCTGTGTGGCTCTCAGCATCGCAGTACCTGATTGTTCATGGTGGATTAACAAAATGTAGAAATTAAACTAAGAAAGTACTTTTGATCTGCTTTACAATCTAAGAAATAAGGTGCAGTGTCCTCCGATTCTCTACTGATGAAAACGCTTAGTTTGAGCAAGAGTCACATTAAAACATGTCTAAGCACCAAAAAGTGTCTGTATGGTCTGCCAGCAAGGAGCTCTGTCCTGTCCTAGAACCAGGCATCCTTTACAGTGTAATTTACCTGTACCATCTGGATTCAGTCTGTGTTTTCCAGGGCATCTCAGTTGCTTTACAGCACATGCTTGGTGCCCTTGTGGTAGCGTTGGGCACCTCAGTGCTGATCTCATGCCTGGACCTGCTGTTGTAATTAATGAACTGCATGTTCTTAGACCTAATTCCCTGCAGGCCTGATTGGGGAGGTAATCTCTGGGTGTGCCGTCCAGTCATGCACATATGTGCAACAGGAACTGTGTGCAGGTGAGCTCCTGTGGCCACTCTTTAATTGTTACCAAAAAAAAAAAAAAGTTTGGAAGAGGTCACGCCTGGATTTCTGTGTAATAGCTGTGTGGTCAGGGCACTTGCTTATGGACAATTGCATGGGAGGATGTTGTTAAAGCCTGAGTCTGAATGTTTCCTGTTTCATAGTGTAGATTTTACTTTTTTTATGAGAGGGAAGCTAGATGCATCCCATTAATGAGCTGTTGGTGTTCTGTTGTTGCCTCTGATCTGACTCATGCCTCCTCAGCTGAGACGTTTGGTAATAAAGGTTTTCTTGGGAAAGACAAGATCTTACTTCTTGGGAATTGAATCATTTGGATCAGTTAGGAAAGGGAGGAAACCAAAGCTTTTGAATTGAAAGGACTCCTCCAAAGGTGTCTTGTTTTTCACTGGGTGATGTCTTAGCCAGGTAACACGTGTTACTAAATCTGTCTTTTGGGTTTGGTAATCCTAGTGAGATCCTACTAGTCAACCAGGTTTGAGTTTGAAGAAAAACAGGCAATTAAGTGGGGAGGCATTGGTTTCACCTGCCTACCACAAAGAGCCTGTTGATGTCCTCCCAGGAAATTACAGCTTGTAGGAGGCAGTGATTCATTGTTCCAAGTGCAACAAGTGGGAGAACACCTATTTGGCAAAAGCAGTGTTCAGGCCTTTTTGCACACTTATTATTTTCCTATAGAAACTTGGGAACAGACTAGCACATGGTGTTTCTCCTGAAGCCTTCTGAGAACCCTTTCAGAGGGAAACAGGAATGTTGTATTTCTCCTCCCTTTCCCTTGGTTATGACCATGCTTCCTCACCCTACCTTTATGCTGCTGCCAGCGTCTCTCTGGGTACGTGGTTAAAGAGGTTAAGGGTACAGTGCTGTTGAACACAAAACCTCTGTGCTAAACTCCCAGGTTGTTTTTTTGTAGAAGAGTCAAGGTTGGAAGTGACCTTGAAAAATCATCTTGTCCAACGTTTCTTGGGAAAGGGAGCCTAGATGAGGTGATCTAACACCCTGCCCAGTCGCATCTTGAAAACCTCTAGCGATCAGGACTCCGTCACGTGCCTGGGGAGGATTTAATTTTTAATTGCACCACTTCCCTGATTTGCTGATAGAACAGCTGTATGCGCCCTGGTCCTGGCACGTGGATGGGAGTGCAAAGGCATGTACATACAGCACCATGGTGGCACCGATTGAGGTTGTTCTAATCCTGCTTCTGCTCTAAATTCTGCTATGGATTTGCTGTATTGCCTAGGGCAAGTATTTTAATTCAATTGCAGTTTTCTCCCTAGCACAACAAGGATAATGCCGGTGACCTGTGTGGCACATGGGGATGCATCAAGCTTTAGGTAATCCAGTTTAGCATGTGGATTAATAAGGGATGCCAGCCAAGCCCAATTTGTTGGTGAAATACTTGTTTGTTTCTCAGCTCCTCGTGGCCCTGGGGCCATCGGGGAGCCTGTGTATGTGTGGGGTATGTGCTCGCATCACTTCCCAGTGTAGGGACTGTGGAAACACGGAGCAGCCTGGGTTGTGAATTACATCCTTATGGGGGACCTGAGATGTGGGCTTGTTTGAATGGTGTGTGCTGGTGAGAAGGACATCACAGAAACCCTACATGACCGTGCAAGTAAGTGTGGCTGTTGTGAAAATAGCCACAAGAAATTGGATTAAACTTAAGAGGACAACTGTTCTTATTCATTGCTGAGTGATGAGCAAACTGAATTTTGGCCTGTGAATGTCATTATATGATTTATTAGTAATCACTTCCATAGTGTTTCTCATCTATAGATCTTAAGTGGCAATTAGTATAAAGGTGAGAAAGTCTTATTCGTCTTTTATTGAGGCACAAAGACATCAAATGACCTGCTGCAGGGCATTTCATGAGTCAGTGGTAGGGTTGGGCGTAATTCCTGCCTTGAGGTCTATAATTTTTGTATGATTGGTTTGTGCCTGCCAGTGCCAGTTGTGTATGTGATTTGGTTAATAATTGTGAACATGACTTGAAATTTTGTGGAGTTGTTCACTGATGGTGAGTCGGAGTGTTGCCAGGACTTGCTGACAGTGGAGGCTAATTCATGCTAATCTGTAGACTTGGTATAGTTTAATCCAATTCATTGCAGGTAACATGTTTTAAATTCCAGTGCCCATTTCCATGACTCTATTTAACTAATAGATACCTGCACATTATAATGGGAAGTATGAAAAACCCTTCAACCTTTAACAGCTCTGTAGGGGTCCCAGCTGTTGCTAAAGTAGTCTGCTGCCTTCTTGAAGCACACAGCTTATACTGGAGCTCGTTTTTCTCCTTGTCCAATTAAGCTAGATAATTAAATGTCCCTTTTCAGTCACAGCCTGCATTTTTAATCCTGTAACTGAGCTTGTCCTGCCACAGGAAGTTCTCCACATTTCTCAACACAGTGGATCACTAGTAAACGTGGCATTAAATCAGTCCCATGCTGCTTCTCTGTATTCATCTGTCTTTTCTTGACCCGGTACTTTTATGTGGGGTGTTTCCTGTGCTAATGGTTATTTTATTTAAACACCAGATGCACTGTGATTATACTTTCAGCTCAAAGTATAGAGAGGGGTTTTTTAAGTGTTAGATTTAGTTACATGTGCTTGATATTTAGAGTACAAGCACAAAGCATGTTGTGACTGAAGCTGCCTAGACCCAATTTGACAATCAAATACAAAGCTGTGAGTGAAATGGCAACATCTCTTCAGCAATACTAATCGGTTCCTCGGTTCTGTATTAATTGCATGTCCTTTGTTTGATGGTGGAGGCTTTTAAATCAGCCATTGCATCTTACCTGAAGGATGCTTTGCAGTTGCTGAGTGCAGGTGTAGGGGATGACGTGACAAGAAGCCAAGCTGAAGAACTTGCAGCACTGTGGGGCTTTACACAGTGGTGCTTGAGGGATTTGATATACTGAACAAAATTTGAAGGCACTACAAATAGTCCTTCACTTCATGGGTAAAGAAATTACAGACATCTCTTTCCATTTGAATGTTCACCTTGAATTCTGACACAGAAATGAGGAAGCGTGAGGATTTCTGAACTGTGTCCTTCTCCATACCTGTAGCCTCTCCTTAGGGAAACTGCTTTTGGAACTAGGTTCAAATTGTTCTCTGCTGGTTTCCTTTTCAGCTGAATTTGCTGTGTGAGAGGGGCAAAGCTGTACACAAGAGAGTAGTTTAACGGAGATGTTGAAAAAAACCTGTGCAGTATTTGGACTGCTTTCTAACACTTGAAAATGAACACTCAGATTCCTTAGTTCTTACTTGAGCTCTTTGCTCAGGTCAAACTGAGGCCATGAATAAACGATGTTGGTAGGATTTTTCCATGTCTGTACGAAAGAGACAGTGCTGTCAGGAGAGCACATTTTTGAGCAGTGGTGGTTCTTTCTCTCGCAGTGGACTGCTAGGTGTAACCTCTGGCATTTGTGTTGTTCCTGGAACATCCAGAGACCTCATCTGGAGTTATTGTTATCTGTGCTGAGAAAATGCTTTGATAGATGTGTGAATCCTCACGTTAAGGCCATGGGACACCTGTCTGTGCACAGGTATTGCTGATCAGTATCACTGGATTTGTGCATGCCTGGATCACTTCACACTTCCAATTCGATGCAGATCAGGCATGAACATTTGTTAGACTAGCCAGTGCACATAACTTACACTGGATTCATACTGTATGCAGAAGGACAGATGATAGAATCACAGAATCACAGAATGTTAGAAATTGGAAGGGACCTTGAAAGATCATCTAGTCCAATCCCCCTGCCGGAGCAGGACACCTACATCAGATCACACAGGAACGCATCCAGGCGGGCTTTGAATGTCTCCAGAGAAGGAGACTCCACAACCTCTCTGGGCAGCCTGTTCCAGTGCTCTGTCACCCTCACCGTGAAGAAGTTTTTTCTCATATTCAAGTGGAACCTCCTATGTTCCAGCTTGAACCCATTGCCGCTTGTCCTATCACTAGATGTCACAGAGAAGAGCCTGGCTCCATCCTCCTGACACTCACCCTTTACATATTTATAAACATTGATTAGGTCACCCCTGACATCACAGCCTTATGTCTCTCAGCATATAGCTAACCTTCCAACTTTTTTTTGGGGGGGGGAGACACATTAACCTGGCATGAGCTACAGTAGCTTGGCCCTTAGCATCGTGTGGCTGACACCATTTTAACACCTTTTCCTGGGATCTAAGGCTAGATTTTCTTTCTTGCTAAACCATGGCCTGAAGAGCAAAGTAAATTAGGCTGTGGGCAAGCCCATATACTTGTGGTTAGAGTGTACAAAGCCAGCTTGGACACGTCACACTGCAGCATAGGTGCAGCTGAGATCCCTGTATCATAGTGATCCCAGCTTCCGTTTGTGTCATCAGGACCCCTTTTGCCACATCAGTATGACAGTGGCTGTGATATATGGGGCTTGTGTATGTTTATGAGGTTTTACTGATTGCTCTCTGTTCTGAAGACAGATTATTAATTAATAAGCACTACAAATTACTAGAGAGGGGGGTGTGTAGGGAGTGGTGCTGGTACTGTCTGCTATCACCTGTGGAAGAGATTCAACGAGGGATGCAGCTGTCTGCCATATAGTTAAGAATGAAGTCGGGTCAGCACTGCAGAGTGAGACTTCTGGTCTAGTAAAGGAAAAAAAAATTAGAGTTTAAAGCAAGGAGAAGAGTACAAATAAGAAAGCCAAAAAATTTCCCAGTTTTCAGGACATTATTCCAAATGGGCAGTGCTGTTAAAGCAAGAGTTGGCTCCCACATTATGTGTATTGGGAGAGAGCATTCAAACAACTGCGTCAGTATCTCATGCTGTTCCTTTCCAGATTTTTTGTTTTTTTTAAAGGAATGCTGTCTTCTCCCTCTCCACTTATTAACTGTTTTCTGTGAGGAAAAACCTCAGTGCAGATCAGTAGCTCAAGAAAAGTCTTGCCAAACCATAACTTTAAGGGATTGGATGCTGGGGATTAGTTTTTTCCTCCCACCTATGGTGATTTCAGGGTTTTTGCAGCCTGGGAGTACAGCTTGGAGATAATTGGTCCTCCAGCCAAGGGAAGCCCTGATGCCTGGTTATTCAAGGATGCAGGGAGGAAGGCACCTGGGAAAGCCTTGTCTGTATGTGTGCCGCTGCGGTTGTGCAGCACAGCTGTACCAGGTGCTGCCTAGAAATTACACTGAACTGAGGAGGGATTATTTGGGTTATAGAAATTAAACTTTCTGCGGCTGGACTGTACTGTGGAGGAGGGAGAAGACAGGGAACTCCACAGAGGTTTTTTTTCCACTGTGTATTTTCTGCAAGAGAAAGGCAGACCCAAAGCATAGCTGGGACTAATGGGATCCTGAGCTGAACTTCGCAGCTTTCTGCTACGTCTGTGGCAGACTGACCAAAGCTCTGCTTTTGGATTTGCCTGGTTTCAGGGTGTGTCATTGATTTGTTCTGGATGGTGGCAGTTTCTCTGACTTCACTGCAGTTTTAAAAAAGGAGGGGGTTTGTGTTTTTTCATCCATTGCAAAATTGTGTTGACTACAGCACCACTGAATATCCTTCACTGATTTTTGTTGAGGAGAAGGCTAATCCAACTTTTCTTTAATTCAGGTACTAGTAACTTGCTCTCTTTTTTTAAATTTAGTTCAAATTTCTAGTGCTAAAATTCTGCCATTTTAGTTATATAGGCACTGTTCATGTCACGCTATTAAGAAAATGCAAGAATTTGAGTGTGTCCCTGTAGTTACTAAACGTTTACCATCATGGATAAAATTGGAGGGAGGAGGAAAAGCCAGGCTGAGCTGGAGGATGATCAAAAGTCCAAAAGGTCTCAGAAGCCTCTGTGCCTGGGAGAGTTTAAAAATGGGACACTGATGTCAAAGTCACTTTGGTGCTTTCAGATGTGCCATCCCCAGAGTTCAAAGCACCCTGAAACCGCAGATGAAGCAGGCTGAACCTGGGAATGGCGTGGGTTGGGAGCAGTTTATAACTGCAAATTGTCACTTAATTTTCTTGTTGTTATTGTCATGCAATTAAAGTCATGACCATTGAGCTAAAAGACGATGGTGTTTCATTGGATTTTGGGGTCTATAATCGCTGCTGTGATGTTTCTGCCTGGAGGCTGGGACTTGCAAACGAATCTTTCCAATAGGAGGATTATATCTGAGGAGGGAGTGCTGGGTTTAAAGAAATAAAAGTTTAAATCTGTCATATAGTGGTTTCCACTCAGATGAAAAAGGAGAGGATTATAAAGCTTTTGTAAAAATTTTTTTGAAAAAAAAATATCATTGTTAGAGGGCTGACAATGGAAAAGTCGCTCCTGGGGAAAAAGAGCTCTTGGGACTTGCATTGTGAGAGGATGGTTCCTCACAAGTATAGCGTGAAACAAGCTCCAGAAGGGCATGGCAGACAGCTCTCAGGGCTGTGCATCTCTCAAATTTTGCTCTTGAGAGAGATTTCCTCAACTGAACTGCTGGCTGAGTTGCCACGGTGTGGGGCTGCTCTCAGGAGCCCCTGCAGTGGTGTAGCCCTTCCAGGCTCAGTCTGAGACCAGGGACTTTATGCACTTTCTGGGTTGAGTTTTTTGTCATTATTGTGTTTCGGACACTCACACTTCTTGTAGAAACGTCTCTCCTTCCATCCTTGTTGAGGCTTGCAAGTATTTTTTGTAGCTGGAAGGGAGGCCAGGCTGCCACAAGGGTATGTGCTGGGGACAGGGGACTCATGGCTGGGTGGGGGAAGCGAGAAAATTAGATGGAGACTATGGAAACTCAGAAATGTTTCAAGAATGAGGGGAAATAGCATCCTTTTCTCCATATTCTCCTGATGCTGCCTTTAATCCCTTGGTTCGGGAAGGGAATTGGATGCTCTTTTCAGAGCCTTTCTGTGTTCCTGTGGATTGACCTAGGTGTGCTGTAATGTGCTAGCCAAGTAGTGGGGCATTCAGGTGAGACAGGGAGACCTGGATTTGTTTCCTTGTCCTTTTGAGGCCATTTTGTGTGATTTACCCAGCACTATTTGGTGCCTGACTTTCTAAAAATTAATGACAGTGAGGCATCTGAAGGTTTTTCACTGTTGCGCTCCTTTGGGTCTCTCTGATTGAGTAGCCCATGTTTGATGTGGATCAAAACACAAACAGTGCCAGAGACTCCAATACTCCATGATAAGGGCTGATATATTTAGTCATGGTAACTGTAAAACATCTCAGTTTTGTGATTAAATTTGATTTCTGTTTGTGGTAGGATTTTAAGATGACCACCTTTGTGAAAACAGCTTCTTTCAGGAGCACGTGTGCCTTGGGACATAAGGATTTAAGGATGCCTGTAGAGCATTGTGAACTAGAAGGGTAATGGCTGTAAGTATTAATTGTTACAGAAGGAAATGGTTTTTTCACTAATGGGCAGAAATGGGTTTAACAAGATAAAACTGGGTCAGACTACTGCATAGCATGTGTGAGGCCAAGCGATAACCCTGGTGTAAAACACACAGACCTGTACATCTATTTTTGAGATGCAAAACTAGAAGTTGATGCTTTGCTAATTTTTTTCCAATGCTAATTGAATTACTAGGGGTTTGTGAAAACCTGTGGAAAGACTATGTAGAAAGAGAGCAGCATGGCTTGAGAACCTAAGCTGGCCAGCATTGCTGGTTGTTGGTTTTTCTGAAAAAGCTGGAGTCACTGGGAGTTTGTGGAGACTATGCTGAGTGCAGCAGGGGGGGACCAAGCGAGTGTGGGAGTCCTGCCCAGGCAACAGACACGGGGACACACAAGATGCTCTCTCAGTTTGCACAGGCCAGGTAACAATGTAGGTTGGTAAAATCCTTGAGAATACAGGAGTGGTTCTGTTAATACCTGTCTTCATGATGCTGGAAAGGAAGCAGCAATGTTGACCCAGGCAAACCCAAACCCTGCACTTTGCTTTAGACCAGGGATCACTGCTGTGCAGCCAGCCGTGGGTTTTTTCCTTTGTATTTGGCTTTTAAAATTCAAATGCTTTGGACAGAAACATTATAGTGTGAGTCTGTATCTCTGAGGACATTACTCTGTTGAGACGCTTGGCAGGAGTGCAGAATATCTGAATGTGGAGTAACTTGCTTTTTCATTTTATAAACCCTTATGTAAACACATTGTTTGGATCACTTGGAGCCAGTTGTTTAACTTCTCTCTCTACGGTTTGAAAAACAACCAACAAAAAAAAAAGGCCAAAAGGAAAAAGAAACAAAACACTGCTTATTTTTTGGTGTGTCCCTGTAACACTTTCCAAATGTAAAAGCCTCTTAAGATATAGAAAAGCAGCAATACTATTTATACTGCCTTTATGAAAAGACTGATCAAAGAAGCACAACTGTGCTTGGCTTTATTTAGCATCAATGACTGCATTAATGTCAAGGTACTTATTATTTTATTGAATTTAAAACTTGGGTACTCTGCAAAGTGTAAAGCCAGATAAGGCTCTGGTCTGTGCTCGATTTGTATCATATTATGTGCCATGCTATCACAACACATTTTGTGCTCTGATGGCTGCATTTCTTTGTCAGTCATTTGGAAAGTCTACTTTGTGTTTGGGGCTTATCTGTCTTTATTTTAATTCTTTTTTTTTTTTTTTTTAAACCCTACTCAAGGGTGTTGGGAATTGGGAAGGTTTGACCTTGCTGGAAGTGTCTGAATTTTCCTCCGGGGGGAGAGCTAATCCCAGCTGCATTCAGCTGAGCAGCCAATACCCCTGGTGTGCAGGTGGAAAGGGGTTAAAGGACATTCATGTGCCCTGACTCATCGTGCCCAGCTGCTACAGTCAGGCAGCTTTCTTGGCCACTAACAAGGCTGGGAAGAGGCCAAGTGAAAACAGACCCATGAAAAAGCCTCAACAGATGAGGTGAGGGCAGTTTCTCCTGATTCCTGCATAGGCATGACACCTTATATCAAGATCTTTTGATGTTGTGTACACATATGGGGCAGAGCATGGGGTCAATGCCCCTCTGCCTGGGGGTGAGGGGTGACAGGAGGATGCACCAAGCATGCTCAGGTGAATAATGTGAAGGGTTAATACTAAAATGTTGTATGCCAACAAACCGCACAACTGGTTAAAGCCTGATTTTAAGGGGCTGATCAGATCAGATCCCAGACCAGAAATCTCAATAAAAAGCTTTAAAGGGGTTTTTATGAGCGCAATTGTCTCTCTTTCTGCATATGTGGTAGGGACACGGCTTTTGTTCTGTCCTGTGAGCAGTGGCTGTGGATGGGGACAGGCAGCATGGTCCAGCTCTCAATATGCTCATATGGTGTGGGACAGCAGCATGTTGATTTGGCATAGTTCAGCATTTTGTTGTTGAGATTTCTCCTTTTGTAACTGCTGGTCACATTGGTGGTGAAAGCGATGCTGCTTTTAAAGCAAAAACCCCCAATTCTCATGTGCTAGGCAAGTTTTAAATAGTTGGGTTTCCTGCATTCTTTGGACTTCAGAGGTTGACTGTGATTTCCCTCCCCCTGTATGGTCACATTTCTCACTTTATGAACCAAGTATTGTTTTTATAACCTTCATTTGGTTAGCAGGGAGGGTCTCTCTTTTTTTTCCCTCCTCTGACTGTCTTTTGCGTAGTCATAGTTTGACCTTATCACCTGCTTGGGAGTAAAGACGATGTGTGAGCCTGAAAATAAAAGCTGATTGATTCTTTCCTAGTCCTCTCTCATACAGGTGGGTTTAGGCAGCAGTGGGTCTCCAGCCTGCAGTCAGTGTTAGCTGCTTTGCAGAGCTGTCAGAACTGGCTTTGGTGAGGGCAGAGCCCAGTTGACCCACAACCTGCCCACATCAGCCCTGGTCAGATGATCTGGAGATGCTTAAGAGCTTCTCATTTTCCAAACACTGAAAAGGTTGGTGTGAGCAAACCTGAAAGATGCTTCCAGTAGCACTTTGTGTGGGATCCGGGGGTTTTCCCATTGCTCAGTCAGGAGCAGAGCTGGCAACTGGGATGTCGGTGGAGCTGCAGGTGTCCCTTCATTTTTTGTGTCACATCTCTGCAGTGGTCCTTTGAGACCAGAGCTCTTCACAGTGCCATACTCACGCCTTGGTTGCCCTCCTGCCAGGGTATTAAAGGGCAGCCCTGGGAGCTGCAGATCCTGCTCCTGGTGCTTCTCAGATAGTGTCAAAGCTGGAGATGAATTTCAGGGATGCAGGTAGTGTGTGGTCCCAGCTGCTGTGGGCTGGAGCACATCCAAAAGCTGGGTTTGCCCTCGGTGTCTGCAGTGGGGCACTCAGCAGCAAGTGCTCAGAGAGGCTCTGGTTTTCCAGATGTATCCTCATTGCACTGCTTTGGTGTAAGAGATTAATTCACTGTTGATGCTGTGAGGTCATGATTTGGATTAATTTATTTCAGTTTAACTCATTAAGTGCTCTCTGTCATGCATATTTTTGACCAGTGGTGAGAAACCTCTGTGATGTGGATGCCAAGGATGTGTTAGCAGACATTGAGTAGTGTGTAACAGGGTACGATGGGATGAGTGGGGAGACGTTTGCCAGCTCTGAACTTCTACTGACTTTCCACCACAGGCTTTGCTGCTTGCTCGGGGATGAAATGCAGAATCTGGCACACAAGTCTGCAGGGGTGGTTGACCCCTCTTAGAGGTGTCATCGATGATACAGAGCAAGTGTTCAACTGCAGTCATCATTTCCATAGGTTAAGGACTGCCTTCTTAAATCTTTTGTGATGAGGTCAGTAGATGTACTAAATAAATTAGTAAACCGAGTAAATTATTAAGTCAGTAAATCTAATAGGGATTTAGGGTCTGCCCTCCCTTCATTGAGTTTGAGTAATGATGATTATATATGAGTTTAAACGGCCAAGTTTGGACTTGCATCCAGACTGCTACTTCAAACCTCATGTCCTGGCTTTTAGTTTCTGGTCTGGATCCAGTACATTAGCATTAATATATGTATATTGGTGAGGCTAAATAAACCTTAAAATATGGTAGATACTGGTGAGATATTGGTGTTTTCTGTTAACAGTTCTGTTTCATATATATGCTTAGAGATCTCAATTTTTAGAAAAAATTCAATAAGCTGGAGGAGGTAACAAGCTTTCATGTGGAGCAAATGGCTTTTGTGAGCCATTTCAGAGAGGGCTGGAAGTTCATGCTGGGGGCTACTGGGAGATACTGCTGAGGCCCCATCTCTGCCTTCCTGTCCAAATAACTGAATTAGGAGGGTACAGAAGGAAAATAAGAAGAATATATTAACTAAGTTGAAACATGAAACTGAAATGGCACAAAATGTATCAATAAATTTGGTGCGATAGCTCTTTTCTTGATAGGAGTTCAACTATTAGGTAAGTCAGGCAACTGTTGCTTTGCTGAAGGCAAGTCTCCGTAGGTGGTAAATTTGTCTGCAGTCCCTCCAGGGTTTATGTCTTTTTTTCATTTCTCAAATTGTGAAAGTAATCCCTCTTGCAAACTGAATTTTGCCTGTGGCAACTCTTCTAAGACATCGATTTTGAGCATTGTCCAAAGCTAATTAAATCAAAGTGTATTGATCAAATAGTTGGCTTCATGCTTTGGCTTTGTGTTCTCCTCACTTGAACAAGGAGCTGCCTTGCTTCCCCAATGTCTGCTTATGTATTTAGGAGAAACAGAGAAGGAAAGAACTTGTGCCTCTCTTCCCCTGCAAAAAAAGTAAAAATGCAGGGGGGTGGAGGGGAAAAAAGTTTGTAGAGGAAGGGTAACCTTGGAAGATACATTGGGGTTTTCAAGGGGCAGGGACATCTGGAGAGATCACAACATCTTCCTCTGCTGTTTGCCAGCATGTTTCTGTGGTGTCCTTGCCAAGAACTTCCCCACAGTGAGGGGCTTTAGTCAGTCTCTACAAGGAAGGCTTTGTGAAGACAGTGCTGCCCCTTGTCCCCTCTTGCCTTCTGGTGACACAGGCCACTTAGGCCAGCTCTGTTTCCAGGAACATGCAGTGTCTTGCATGAAAAATGCGGTAACTGTGTTAGCGGGGCGATTCTGCGTAGTCAAATGAAACATGAGTTTGCAAACAATGTGATGAGACGACAGGTCTCGTACTGGCTCAGTCCCGTTGAGGGGATAAAAGGCTTTGTATTTTGCTGCATGGAATATACACATATTATATATGTAAAGGATGGGTGCAAAATCCAGTAGGATACAACAGATTTAATCAGTCTTTTGGAGTTTGATAACCATTTGATGGATTTTTAACTATGTTATACTTTTTGTTAATATCTATATTGTTGTCCCACCTTAAGTGCCAAGTCTTACATCCTTTACTATCTCAGATTTAACAGCTATTCTGTTAAGCTTCTCCAGACCCCAGACTTTGACCTGGCACCTGAACTCATAGGTAACTGAAAACATTCCGTCAGCACTTCTCGGAATTCTGTCCATTAATATTACACATTGTTTGCTTTTAATATATGTTACATATGTGTGGGCACTGTAGTATCTCAGTCATGTTTATGATTTAATCCTGGTCTAATGCATAAAACATATGGTACTTGTATGGCATCCATATGAGGAAAGTTTATGCATTGTTTCTGTATTTGATCAGTGTGAGAGCAGATTTCCCAGCCAAAAAAAAAAAAAAATGTTCATAGAACAATAAGTGCTACCATATTTTGGAGTAGAGGCTGTAGCAGGCTAATTTTAACATTTTGCATATAACAGATGAAGATGTTAATAGTGCCTCAGCATCAAGATATCACGAAATAAAAAGGAGAAGATCAACAGGTGCCTGTCCTGTGGTTTTGGTATTTTTTCTGGTTTTGTTTTTAATAATTCAGTTCTAAGGCTTAAGGATGGGGAGGTGGGGTTGGGGGGTCATCATTGTCATGGAAACAGCCACGGTGGTGGTGAAGATGGATGTGGGTCTTTTGTTTCTGGCTTGCATGTGGCTGCTGAAGTGTCTGTCATTGTTTTGCTGTGTGGCAATTTGTTGAGATTATCTGCTGTGTGTGACTTCCATGGGCATGGCAAATGGAGACAATGTGTTTTGATGCTTCTTATCTGAGTAAGTGCCAGCAAACAGGATCCACAATTAAATTTATCTTTGAACACAAGGGCCTTTAGGTAGGGTTGGGGGTGTGTATTTCTGTCCATCAAAAAGTTACTATTGCGATTAATTGCTTTAATTTGGGGGGGAGAGGGGATTAAAAAGTCTCTTTGGTGCAAAAGATTGATATTTAGTGAGAAGTAAATGGAAGCTAGAAGTCCCTCGGGCAGTCGTTTCTTTGCAGGGTGTTGGGGTTGAGGATGCCTGTCCTGGCTCGTGCCAAGGACAGTCTTGTGCCTCTCAGTGAGTGATGGCACATGTCCAAAACAAAAGACCAAGTGCTCTTCTTGTCAAAGCTTCCCAAAGGGCTGTGAAGGGGTAGCTGTGGCTCTGAGGCATCACTGTGCTCTAGGAAGGAAATCCCAGTCTTGCAGGGCAGGTGGCAAAGGGTCCATTGAATTTTTTTTTTTTTTTTTTTTTTCAGGGGTGAGGGAGTGTCAAGATTTTGCTGCTGGAGTTTTTGGATCTGTAGGGCTTAACCTGAGTGCTGCTCTAGGGTATGGTGGCATGCAGTGGCTGTTTTAGGAAGACTGAAAATTAAAGTGCCCATGGCAGAGTTTCTCTGGCATTGCATATGGGATGTCAAATGCCTGTCCTGCCACAGGGTTGTGATCCAGCCCCCTGCTTGTCCAACAAAGAAATTCTTGTAGCTAAACAAAAGGCTTTCTTAAGGAATATGTATATGCCCAGAGTCTGAATTTGTGCTTCTCTCCATGGGATGAGTCACTGCACTAGTTTTTAATAGAGCCCCTCTGGATTTATGTGGCTGCTGCTCAGATTAAACTCTGATCCAGCGTGTGAAATAAAATTCAGTAGTTGTCATGCTCTGATGCTGTCCTGCTACATGCATCCAGTTGCTGGTTAAAGTCTCCTTCTGGCTCTTTCTGTGCAGATAGAAGTTACAAAACACGTTATGGAGCATCCTCCTTTCAGGTTATACTGACTGCCTGTGCGTGTTGCTACTTGTTATTTTTAAGCAGACATCCAATACCTGCTTTCTTGTTGGTTGTGTTTTGTTTAATTGAATTCAGTCTTACGTGAGAACATGCTGACAAGTCCAGTCAATACCTTCAGTGAACATTTAGCAAAGGGAGGGTAAGGAAATTAGTTATATGTCATGTTACAACCTAATAATGTACTTGTGATGATTTGTAATGGGAATTTTTACTTTTCCCGCTCTGTTGGGACTTGCATCTTTTTTTCTGCAGTCACTGCCAGCTTTGCTCTGAAATTCAGAAACATGGCTTGTAACACCTTTGGAGCAAAAAATGGCAATTCCCATGGGAGGGAAGTGAGTTGGAAGAGCTCTTGGAAGACCTGGGGTGCTTTGGGTGGGGCAGGCACTGGAGGAGGAGGAGGAGAGCTGGTTTGGAGGGAGCGGGAGCAGCGCTGAGCCCTTGGATGCATACCTGCTGGTATCAGCTGTAAGTAAGCCTGCATGTAAAGCAGATTAATGGAAGTCAAAAGAGGAAAGGAAATTTATTTTCCTATGATGCTATTGCCTTTGATTTTTTTAAAGTAGCAAAGGCTTATCTGCCAAATAAACCTGCACTGTATGAATCAGGGATGGGCAGAAGCTCGTGGAATTAAAATTTGTGAGCCTTGCAGTCTTCTCTCTGGGCTTTTCATATCTTGTGGGGGTTTGTAAACTTTGTTTTGCTTGACAGGCTATCTGCATCTATGAGGGAGGGTTTGCCTCTGGCTAGTGTGCCCTTTACATTAAATTAAGCAACCCCCCTGTCCAGTAAAAGCTGATTTGAAACAGCTGTATGGCTCATCTGTAGTACAGCAACTATTTTTTTTACCTTCTTTGTTTTTTTGCTGAAGCTTTTGCTTTTGTTTTCGGTGTCTTCTCTTGTGTGTCTGTCTTCCATCCCCTTGTGCTGTCACTGTTGAATATTCAAACTCTTGATCTGCACATGGGCTAAAAATTATTATTGCTTTGAACTTACAAAGGAAATCAGTGAATTCCCACATCCACCACAGGAAAGGAAAATATTCAGTTTGAAATGTAATTTGGAGCCTATAGGAAAATGCATCTGATGAAGTTTGTGCTAATTCTATAGCTTTGGTACCAAAGCACCAGCTCTGTTATTGTCAGGAGTATTGCATGTAAGCTCTGTGTTTTAATAGTAATGCAGTATGGCTAATTAGTTTGAAGGCTCTTTGAAGAAGCCGATGTACTGACTAAATAAGCTCTTATTTTTCAAAGCAACAAACGGCACTCTTAATTTACAGAGCAGATAGTTGTTCAGCTGCCTTCGGTTTGCGTGCTAGGAGCCAATGTGAAGCCCAAGCGTGCTTGCAGTCGAGTTTACTCCAACACTGTCTGCTAGAATTGGTGTTAGTGTGCTCGAGGGAGGTTTCTGGGTCTTTGGTACAGTAGCACAGCATAAATTTGTGTCACTGGGCTTGAAGTGTCCGGGAGGAGGATGTCGTGTAATGAATGTTTGTGCACCATTGAAATCAGTAGCGGTATTACCAATCTCTTTGCTGTTTTCAGGCAGGTCCAATCCAATAATGAAGAGCAGCTTTGAGTTTCTAACCAGATGACATGGCTAATCCTGAAGCATGTATAAAGCGGCCATAGTTATTAGGAGATTTGTGGCTTTGAAAGTTCGTATTCCCTTAGTGCAGTTTGTTAATGGCGAGGATTTGCGGTAAGTGAATAATAGATGAAAGTCATCAAACAGTTTACAGGGGATTTCTTGTGACGTGGTGCCGATCTGTCTCATGCCAGAACTGGAGATTTCTGGGTGGATCCTAAAAATAAAAGTTTTTAAAAATGGTGGGGGGAGGACAATGGTTCTCTATTTTGTGTCCCTCTGGGAAACAGGGTCAATGGTGTGATGTATTGGGAACTACAGGCACAGTGCAGAGCAATGTGTGCTTGATTCCCCTGGCTGTGGCTTTCTTGTGTTCTGGCAGTGCCCCGGCAGTGAGCAGACCCTTCGTAGCCCCAGGGGCTGGCAGGCAGAGGGGCAGGGGTGCCCATGGCTGTTTTTTCTTCTGCACCATGCAAGGTGAGCCAGGCTGGTGCTGCACCTCCTCACCATCTGGCATGGCTCTTCGTTTGCGCACACTCCCTACTTTGTTCCCGGGGCTATTTTCTCCTGCAAAAGCTGGAAGCTGATGGCCTCCAGGGCCACAGCACCAAGCATTTCTGAGATGGGAGCTGCTGATGTGATGGGGTGGGATCCTTTCGCCAAGATGCCCCCCCTGCGGGACTCTCCCACCCTCGGCAGGAAGGTGCCCCAGTATTTGTGCTGGTGTCTCCTCTGAAATGGGGGTGGTGTGTGGTGGTGCGTGCCCTGACCTGCTTCTGTGATAATAGATTTAGTCCTGACCGATCACTGGGCAGGGGTACCCGTGGTCACCTTTTGGGTGGCCGCATCAGTCGCTGCTCAGAGGCTGGGTGAGGACTGCGGGAAGCTCCTTCCTGAGCCTGCAGGAAGCAGAAATCAGTGAATAACCTTCATCGTTGTCATGGTGTGATAGAGGTGTGAGGGGGTCTCAGGCACATCCTTAGGCAGAAATGTTGTGAGGTGGTATCCTGACATGGGATGGAGGGTGAGAGCTTGCAATCTCATTTGTTTTTTAATTAAAAAAAAACCCCGAGTATATATGTATTTTAACTCTACTGTCATGTTCCAACTTGGATTGCACCTGTGTTACATTTGGCAACATCTAATGAAGCTGCAACTTGGGGCAAATCCTAATGAATTTTGTCTGCTGCAGCAGCAGCTTGGAGGGGCTGATTTGCTGCTGGGAAAAGCCAGTTATGTGAATAGATGTAGAAGGCAGAGTCCCATCCGTTCTCCTGAATATTAATGTTCACTTTTGGGGATAACTGCTTGGGGCTGTCCTGCCCACCTGAAGCAGTTTCTGGGCTTGCAGCCCCTGTTGTGGGCTGCTGGAGGGGTGCTTGTGTCTTTTGTAGCTGGTGGAGTGATTTCAGCAGGCTGCAAAAATCTGTGTTAAAACCAGAAACTTCACTCTGTGCAAACTGTTTCTTGGGAAGTTGAAATCATCTGCAAGCACTAATCCATTGGCCCTCTGAGGAAGGCACATCTGTCTTGTTTGTGTTGCAAAACCGAGTAAAAGTTAGGAAATGTTTATGGTTGCTGCCATGGGTGTTTGTTAATTCTTCTCCCTTTTGGCCTCACGCAGACTTGCTGTGGTAAAAACAGAAAGTGAAGGTTTAATTAGAAGCTGGTTTATAATGTGAACATCCAAGGAAAGAGGCAGAAGTACTACAGACGTAGTGTATCTGTGTATCTGGCATTGCCCAGCTCCTGCCTTTGCAAATGGTTTTGTTGCAGAGTCCTGGCTGTAGTTCCTAAATTTATTTGAACGATGGGGTTTAGCAGCATGCAGTGTCAGAGGGGGTGTCACCCTGGGGGTGCTTGTCACCCAGGCAGGGGTGATTTTCTTCGCTTGGGTTGGTGCCAGCCTCAGCAAGTTTGTAGTTGCTCTTTTTTTGCTGGTGATCTGCCTCTGCCTGGGAATCCTGAGCATCCATGAGTGAAGTGCTCAAATTCAAAGCAATACACTTGCCTGGGCAAAACCAACCCCGGCCCTGTCACCCGGGAGCTCAGATGGGAAATGTTTGTGCTCATGGGGAACTGTAAAACTGAATGAGTATCAGCATGGTTTGCTAGTTTTAGGGAGGGTGAGTCCTTTATTCTGGCTAAATGTCAGGAACATAAAAGATGTATTTAGGCAGTGGGAGACGAAGGGTTTGGTGTGACTGATGGAAACTGTTGAGCAAGAGAGATGGTGCTTTGTGCGGGGGTTATTATGGTTAGAAACCTGTCCCAGCATGCAGAGGAAGCATGGTTCAGCAAGCCCATCATCAGAGCCGAAAGCAGTTCATCCCTGGGATTTACTGTATGTGCAGCCTGTTGTCACAGCTGAGAACAGAGTAGCAATGTTAAATAGCTAAATAAACCTCCTGTCCCCGCAGGCAACGGTCCTCAAAAGACAAAAATATCCTTTGCAATATCCTTTGCGAGGGTGGCTGCAAGTGCAATGAAGCGGTGATGGGCTGGCAGGGAGGGGCAGGGGGCTGGAGGGTGAGTTGTCTGGGTCTCGTGCAGTCCGTCAGCACAGCAATGGGTGATGGCAGCGCGTGGGGCACGTGTGGGGCCTTGCCACGCTGAATGCACTTGTGCTAAATTCACTTCTTTTACCTTCTTCCTTGGCCCTCCTGCAGACCAAAATCCATCCCAAAGTCACAAGTAGTGTACGTGGGGGTGTATTTGTACATACAACTTTAGGCTTTTTTTCCCTGTGTTAAGGTTTTTTATACTGTTGTCAGATCACACTTTCAGACTTCCCCCAGCTCTGATGGAGGGTTAGGGTTTCTTTTTTGCTGTTAGCAGAGAGCTGAATTTCTCATCTCAAATATATATTTCTGTCATTGTGAGCTTCCTGGTCAAATCCCAAGATTTGAGGATGCTGAATGACAGGCGTTGCTCCTCCTTGTTAAGGAGGGAGAAGCTGATGAAGTAGCTACTGTTTTCTGTATTAGGAAGAATCCTGGAAAATAGCCCAAACTGAGCAGTCTTTGAAGGCAAATAGCCCTTCCTGACAAAATTGGCCCCTTCACATAAATCTGAGAGGCATTAATTTGTTCCTTCTCTATCTGCCCCCCAGCAGTTCTGGGGTTATTTGAAGCCTGGCCTCTCTCTGTTAATGGGGCTCCTCTCAGGAGCTCAAGTAAGCTTGCAAAAGCATTGGAAATAAGTTTCTTCTACCCCAGCATACTGCTTCCTCATGTAAAAAAGACTTGATTAAATTTTTTGGCTCTCCCTTTCATTGCTCACAGACATCCAAAACCTTCACTTCCTAGTGGAAAGAGGTACTTTGGGAATTACAACTAATGTTAAAACTTAAAGAATGTGGTTAGCCAAAACAATGTTGCAGAGATTTTTTTTTTTTTTTTTCATTTAAACTATCATTGCAGAACTTTGCTGCTGGAATAAAAGCTCTTTCAGTGGTTTGTGTTTTTCTCCTCCCTTTTGGACATTTGTGATAATTCCTGCATAAGGAAAAACATATCTCAGAGGGCTGACCTCACTGCCCAGGAATAGCCACAAGCACTACCCTGCACTGCCATATCGGCACTAGCTTGGGGGCATGATCCAGCCCCCATGGGCTCACAGACCTCCCACTGGCAAGCTTTGCACCAGAGAGTCATGAGAGTTCACCTGTGGAATTTTTTTGTGGCACCCTCCCTGGGTGCCGTGTCTGTGCAAAAATCCTGGATTATGAATAAAGAATGTCTTCCATGATGAACTTCTCATTGGATTTGACATACAAACCCTTTCTCAGGTTAAATCCACTCCCAGCTGACTGCTGCCTGGTGTGATTGGAAACTGGGGGCAGAATTAGATACAAGATTTTCAGGGAGGAAGAGGGAAGGATGTGAGCTGGATGCTTAGGAAGAAGTTGTTTCAGAGGGGTGATCCTAAAACAGCCTGGATGAAAGGTGGGGAGCCCTGGAAGTAGGGTGGTGAGGTGTGAAACACAGTGACAAGACTTGAGCACTCAGGGTGAAGTGGGAGAAGCCTGACACACTGTATAGACTTTGTCTATGGGTCACACGTGGATGGCTTTTGACCTCTTCCTTGTTTCTTAATGTGAGGCATGTGTGCTTTCTGTCTGGGTGATTTATTTCATGTTTTGCAAATATGAACTTGTTTGGGCTTCCTGGTATGGAGCAAGTCTTACACCTCAGGAGAAACAGTGCAGAGAAGGAAAGTCAGTGCCGTGGAAGACTGAAGATTTTCAAACAAATAGTAGTCAATACAAATTAATCTGCAATAAAGTAAAATCTTTATTTTGACATATTCTCTCAGTTTGAAATTCAAAGTTCCAGTGCCTCTTCATTCACATTTCTGAGATTTGTTGTCTGACTCAGAAGTATTGTTTTAAAAAAAGCCAAACATCTGAACTAACAAGCTGCATCTCTGCAGTTAACAGTAGCAGTGCAAACGCTTTTAGCACTGCTCTGTAACTTACTGCAAGGACTGCAAAAGTAAACAGGAATTTATTTGTATTCCAGTGTGTGTGCTGGGCATGCTCTGCAAGCGAGTCTTGTCTGGTTGGATCCGTGTGCTTCTTGTGAAGGAGAAAATCATGCATCAATGATGCATAATAGATGATAGCCCTGGTCTTTGCAAACTTCCTTCAATGAATACATTGGGGAATGCTCTTGTTAGGGATGTGGAGCAATTACCCCATGTCTGTGTTAGACAGTAGTGTAGCCAAAAGGGGAGGGAGTCTGTAGGATGACACTACTGAGACCTGACCTCCACACTATGGTTATTTTTGGGGTTAGTTTGGATTAGCTCTAGTGAGGTCCCATGGGATGAGCATTCAGCTGGAGCATACCCTAATCAAGATATTTTGGAAAATATATTTGGTGAAAGTGGAGCAAGGGTAAAGTTCTTCTGTTCTTGGCAGTGGTAGTGTTTGGATATAGATGTGGATTTAGGGGGATGACTTCACTCATACACCCCTGTGTTGCAGCTGCATTACCAAGAGGCATGAAGCAACCAAGTGTGTCTAGCCGTACCCTGTCCTGCAGAGGAGGTCACGTCCATCTCTGGCCTCCAAGAGGAGGACACATTGATGCCTTCTTTGACAAAAGTCTAGAGGAGGTGTAAAACTCAACCTCTCTCCGAGTCCTCACAAAGAGAGCAATTGCATAGAGAAAAATCAGAAATGGAGACCAGTTGCATAGGTGTGATGGGTTTGCCCTTGGCTGGAGGCAAACCCACACACCCATTCACTCAGTCCCATCCCCGTCCTGTCCCCCCCCCCAGGAGAGGGGAGAGAATTAAAGGGTTAAAGGTAAACAAGGACTCGTGTGTTGAGATAAAAACAATTTAATAACTAAACTACAATAATGTTGAAAATAATACTATACACAAATATACAATGAGCGATAACAGAGTGATACTGCTCCCCCGCCACCTGATGACCAAGGCTCAGCCTGTTCCCAGCTAACAATCCCGGAGCAGGGAGAGTCTCGAAACCACACAGAATGGAGATGACATTCCGAGTGTCCCAGACCGAGAGCTGGCCGGGGTTGGGGGGGAGGGAGGAAGGCCTTGGCAGAGCGACCACCTGGAGCAAGATGACCTGGAGCAAAAGAGATCCAGAACCAAAAAGGTCGATCTTCCGGAGGGTCCTCACCTATATACTGGGCATGATGTGTATGTTATGGAATAGATTATTGGCCACTCTGGGTCTCAGTCCCAAACCTAAGATCAAATCCTGGGCTAGTAACTGGGGCTGTGCTCCCTCCCAGCTTCTCCTGTTTGCAGACAGCCAGAGAAACTGAAAGACCTTAGCAGCCGCATAAACATCAGCTTTCTTCTGAGCACAAATCCAAAACAGCCTCTTGCTAGCGATTATGAAGAAAGTTAACTCTGTCTCAGCTTAACCCAGGACAATAGGACATCAAACAAAAATCTGGTGGTACTTACATTGTCTGGAGCTTCAACAATGTGAGTGTCTTCAGAAGGGCAGGAAATCATTGTGGTGGGTGAGACTGCGTCCGAACAGCAGTAAGACAGCATGGATCAAGGAGTAATTGCAGGAACTAATAGCTAGTTGTAACTTGATATCATTTTGGCCTGTTGCAGTAAAAGGTAGAAGGCTAGTAGTTGTCGTTTTTAAACTGATAACTAGTAATTTTAAATTGCTCAGTTGTCTTGTAATTGGAAATGGTATTATGAGCATGGCCATGTATCCAGGTAACTGTTTGCAGCAGAGCTATGAACTACCAAGTTGGAACATTCAGTGCCATGATGGTTGGCTGGATTAGACTGCTTTGGTTTGTATGCTCTGCTGCTAAACAAGGAACAAAAATAATTTGTCTCCTTGATACCTATTAGTTTGTCTCTAGGAACCAACCCCAAAAAGTACAAGGTGCATCTGTGTCCTAGGACTTTCAGATGCAGTTGTGGAAGTTGCATGTTCAGTAAGATCAGATCCTTTGTAAAGCTCAAGTCCAAAAATCTCTGCAGTCTAAATGCAGTGTCACTCCTCTCTTCTGCTAGCACAAACAATAAGTTAGCGTGTCGCAAAGGACTTTATGTCGTCCCTTGGGGGCAGATGGCTGGAGCTGCATGATCTCTTAGGTGTAGGATCTCTGTCAGAGCTCAGGGGGGTTCCTTAGGGGTGGAAGAGCTGTGGAACTCCTCGAGTCACCCTTTCTGATGTTTGTTCTGGGAGGGGAGAAGGCTCAGTATGCCTATTCATGATGTCCTCAATCCATGTGCTGGGTGTTTTGGAGGTCCCTGCACTGCGTGTTGCTCTCCCAAAGCCCTGGATGTGCTTCTGGGGCATCTCTGCAACGTGCAGGGCAGAAATGAGTTTTTGCACTGTGCCAGCATAATTACAAATATCTTGCCTGTCTTCTTTCCACACCTGCAATAGGGATGTGATTCATCTGGGCTTGATTGTCTGCGGTGAGGATGCCTATCCTTTCAATTTTAGAAACCAGAGGTATGAATGCCATTCAGCTGAAGCCAGCCAGTACTTCCATCTGCACCATGCATGCGACTCCCTTCCCTCGGGCTGCAGCCTCACACATCTTGCAGCCTAAGTAGGTGGGGGCTGCCAGTGGGAGCAGAAGCGTGGTCTCCTGCTACCCCCAGCCTCTCCTTCTCCTGTCTCTGCCTCTGTGGTGCTGTGGCCAGATCAAAGAGCTGGGCTTGGTTTAAACTCTCCATCCTGAGGTCTGACTTTTTGAGAGTTTGCTGTAGCCTTTGTTAACTTAAAGCTGGATCAGTTCCCTCCTTGGGTTCGTTTGTACCGTTGCCCAAATGACTAGCCAGCACCTGAGCAGGATACAGGGTGGGAGGAAAGCTGTGGTGGTGTTTGGTGTTGGCTGATCCCAGATTTAAGGTGTTTGTGAAACTAATATTTAAAGCCAATGGCTTCACTACCTTAAACCTTGCAGCAATTCTGTGGGATAAGATACATTGGCCCTGTTTTTTTTTTTCATGGAAAGATTTGCCTAGGGTCCTGCAAGGGATCTGTAGCACAGCCAGGGAAAAGGAATTAAGTTCTCCCAAATTTAAAGCCACATCATTGCATCTATAACAGGTACAGTGAGGTGTCTTCACCAGGTCCTGTGTTGCAAGGCTGAGCTGAATCTTATCTTCCAGTGAAAGCCGCAAGCAGGCAGTGAGTCCATGAAAACACAGCAGCAATCCTCCATCTGTTCCCTTTTCGTCTTGCCTGAGAGTTCAGGATTTCACAGTGGTCAAAGAGGTCTTCCCCAGGGCCTCCTGACAGAGGTGTGCTTGCCCAGGGGCTCTGGCAGACTTCAGCACTGGAGGATTTGTTCCTGTTAGTCTTAAATTCTTGGTGGTGTGGGTTCTCTGATGAACAGTGGCCCTTGCCCCATCTGTTTGCTGCTACCGTTGCTACTCTGAGGTGTCGGTGTGGTGTTGTGTCGTGCAGGGTGATAGCAGCCAGGGTGCGAGCAACTCGAGCATCACCACGCTGAACCTGAACAGTGTGACGCCCAGAGCTACAAGCAGTTTTAATCCAGGGGAGGATTGGGTCTAATCAGCACCAAACGTGCTTGTACTGGCTTATAAAAGGCCACAGAAATATGCCTTGAAATTTAACTTACAAATTTGTTTTTCCTTCAAGATTTCAGTAGGTCTAGGTGAATTACTTGCTATGAATTTAATAGTGAAAAATACACCACAGCCAAAAAAAAAAAAAAAAAGGATGCAGGGTTTTTTTCTCCAGAAAGCCACCACTTTGTCTATCCTGAGAAAAACCTGGTGTGGCATAGTGACCCACAGCCTGTGTGAGACTCAGGGAGGTGCTGTTTAACCTTGGCCACAAGCCAAGGGCTGAGGGCTGCTCATCCTCAAAAGAGAGATGGGAGCCTTCTTGCATGCCCCAGGCTGTTTGAACATACTCCCTGAGTATTGTTAGTTTCTCAGCTCCATGACTGACTCTTCCTTTGCCCTTTCTGCCTTTCACTCTGTTTATTAGAGCAGGCAGGGAACATCGTGTCCCTTGCGTGTGCCATTGCCCCCAGAGCCTGGGGCAGGAAAGGGCTCGTCATTGACGAGGTGCTGGATTGAGCTCATTTCCTGGTGTACTGTAGCTCTGTACCCATGAGCATATGTTGAAGTAGCAGCCGTTGCTTTCTGCCGAGTAAAATTGTGGTTGGAGAGCTTAGTCCTACAGGGAAGCAGAGGAGAGGGCTGGCCATGGGGTGTCCCTGCAGCCCTGAGAAGGTGAAATCTCTTGCAAGCTTGGCCACAGCAAGTTTTGCCCAAGACTTTGTAACTCGATGTTTTCCTTTGACTGCATGTGTTAATGCAGACTTGAATCCTGTCCAGAGACATGGCAATCTGTGAAAAGTACCCTGCCAACATCTGTCCTCAGTGGGCTACGTGTTGTTGCACGGGGAGGGCAGTGAGGTGAGGGATTCATGAGGAGCCATGTGCCTGTCCATCAGTCACTATCTGTTAGTCATTAATTTGCCCTGCCTTGCCTGAAAAGCAAGTTAGCTGTTTGCTGGTGTCATAGGGAAATGGTTTGTTGAGTTTAGCTTTTAAATCCCTGTTTGGGCTAGAGGTTTCAGTTCTGCGAGGATCCCTGCACTTCATCTTTCCAGCCTAAAGAAGACTGAGTTTCAAGACATCTTACCATGCTGGAGTCTTTTAGAGAAGAGCATAAAATTAGTGGTCTGCCTGTCCTGCTAAGGACATTACAGGTCCTGGGAGGGCTGGGTGGGGGCTCTGAAAATGTTTGTCTCTGCTGAGGTTTCTCTTCCGTGCCCTGGTGAGCTGCATGATGGGCTGGCTGGCGAGATGTCAGTGATGCTCTGTGTGTATCATTTCCAAAGCAGTTTCTGATCTATCAGGATGAAAGGTTCTGGAGAAATGCTAAATAGTATTATTAGTGTAAAATAAACATACTTCTTCAATATTTCTGATCCTAAAGTGGATCCAGATGCTTTCATATGGCTGCTGGGTCTGCTTTGGTTTTTCTGTAGCTCACTGCAGCTGTCTGCATTTGTTCAAGTGAGATGGGATGTGACAGAGAGCTTGTCACAGCATGCTCTCGTCAAGTCTGTAAGCCTTTATATTTATACGCGCACACAAAAATATATACATAAAAATGAAAAAATTACTAGCTTACTCTAAGACAGCATTTCCGAGTCTGACACTTCACACGCATGCCAAGGAACTTGGAATATACTCAGCAAGTTTGTCAGTTTTTATGATCACAGTGATCAGTTCGGCTGTGTTCGGGGAGAAACGGGATTTGGCTGCACAACTCAAAATAGTCTCTGAAGGAAGCGGACGTGTCTGTCTCTTCATAGCTCTGATACAAAAAATATTAAATGCTCCCTGATACCAGCCACCAGTTGCGTTTTCCAACCTGCGATTGAGCCTTGCAAGAGGTAACTTTCCAGCGCTGGTTCAAGTGTAAAATAGTTTTCCTGTGGTTTTAAGGATTATTAACATTTTCATGGTTTCACTCCTATAGAGAAGAACAAATCTGCCTCACTGCTTAAGGGTGGTGTTTTGTACAGGCTGGGGTTTTACCAGAGCTGGTGCCAGGGTGAGATCAAAGCAACAGGAGCAGCTGGGTGGTCTGTCCTTCTGAGCACGCTAGTGGGAAATTTTTCCAAGCTGATGTTTCAGTGATGTTTTAGACCCTGCTTGCGGAGATGACACTGCAGCATCCTAGGGAACTCCCAGCTGTGCCAAGGAGACTTTACACTACTTCACAAGAACTGGCGAATTCAGAAAGTGTGGATGCGTGTTTTGCTGGCAAAGTGTTTTGTTTTGGTAACTAATATTAAGAGAAGTATTGATCAGCTGGTAAAATCTCTTGCATTCTTAGTATCAGCGATAATAGGATTTGTTACATGTCATCATTTACTGGCATTAGGAGTAGCTACCCAAAGTTTCTTAGACAGTGTACGAGATCCAGGGCTTTCACTGAATCCTACTCCATCCCCTGCCAACCAAAATGAGGAATAGGAAATTTTAGAGTCTCAGTTTTCAGTAAATTTGGATCAATAAAGGCTGCATTAGAAATATTTTTGCTCCATGCACCTTCTCCATCTAAGCTGAAGACTGTGTTCAAACTAAGCAACGACTTGGAGGTTGCAGCTTATTCCGCACATCTGTGCATGGTTGGTGCATTGACTGCTGAAAATCTCTGTGAGTGCTCTACAGAGAACGAATCTAAAAAAAGGCTTGTCTGCATTGCGCACATTAAACCCCCTGAGAAGTGGGATTTTAGGTCCTGTCTAGCTTTTGCACAGTTGTCTGCAGTCTAGAGGCCACATAATTACATTTTATTGAATCCATCCCATTATTCCCTTCTGGCATGGGATGTTCCTAATTAAAAATCTAAAGGTTCTCACTCATGTAATACAACCTTTCCTGTGTTCTCACTCATTTAACACAATCTTTCCTGTTTTCTGTCCGGGGTTGAGAGCTTGCTGTGCTTCCTTGGGTTTTGTTTGCTTTCTTATTTGTATAGGGGAAGAAACGGCAAAGGAAAAGGAAGCCAGCTAAGTAGGCAGCATGTACTTAGTGGAACTTAGAAGTGTCTCCAGCTCCTTGGTTAGCAGATTTGTCTTGGGAGGGCAATACAGCAAATGACCACAAATTCTTGGTATATTAGTTTCTTATCTTGTCATAGGAGTTTGGTGTTGTAACAGCGCTGGTTTTCCAACCTGGGGTGCCTGGTCTTTGGTTCGAAACAAACTCTAAGATAATGATGCCACTTATTGCATTACTGGTAGCAGCTGGATTCACCCTGTGTGGAAATACCTGGCATCCTCTACTGTGTGTGATAGTTTGCTGCCATGCAAAGGTAATTGCTCACTAACCCAGAGAAGACATATATTTTTTTTTCCCTGGAAACTTATTATGTTCTTTGAACTGCTGAGAAGTACTCAAGAAGACATAAACCCATGAGTTACTCCGGGCTGCATTCCTGGAACTTGTAGACCATCTCAATGTATGGAGTAAATCCTCACGGCTCTGTTGACTTCAGTGCAGCTGCATCTGTTACTGCTTGCTGTAGCCCTTCTCCAGACTGTACAGATGGTTGTCTGTGGACAGTGGATAGAAAAAAACTCTCCCTTCTTACTCTCTTTTCGTAGCTTTACACTGTATGGACAGAATAAATGTGCTACAATTAGAGGTGAAATAGTAAATTATTTTTGCCTCTATAAAATTACTTTATTTGGACATATGCTAAGTTCCCTCTTGTTTCACTTGTTTCCTAAATTAAGTAGTTGATTAATGCATGCACTTTGTTACTGGCACTCAAAAATACATCAGTTATTAGTTCAGAGATAAGAGATCCGTCTTTTGAAAAAAACCAAAAAAAACACATATGTGCACCTGCACAAAAACAAGTCAGGCAGAACTGGCTGCATGAAAACAGGGTGAGCAGCACCCATGTAAGCCACAGGACTATGGGAAGAGGAGCTGCTTTTCAGTTTCTGTGTGCCAGGAGAAGCAACGCTATCAGGCTTATGTATGATGGATCAGAGTGCAATAGTATTGCTGCAAGCAAAAGTCATGAATTTTAATCAACTTTACTGGCTGCCTTGAAATTTGAGTTGAAAGATAAATGTGAAAAACAGGCAGCCCATATTGTTTCTGGAACAAAACTGCCCCTTTTCTGTTGATTGAAAGAATTTTTCTTTTAAGTTGATAATAAAAAATACTTCCATCTTAGTTCTGCCTTTTTTTTTTTTTTTTTTTAAGGCTAACCTGGCAGCCCTGGGTGCCTCCCTGAGCCAAGTGTCACCCTTTGGCCACCCAGACGGCCGACCTTGTCTGCAGAGACTTTCCAACCACTGGTGCTCGTTGGCTGGCTGCTTTCAGCCATTTCGAAAAGGATGGTTTAGGGGCTCTACTTAAATATTCTTAATGTTTAAAAAAAAAAAAAAAGAGAAAAAAAAATACTTCCCTGGTGAAAACTGCCAAGTGGACTGTCTGGGGAGTTGGAATCTGGTTTATATTCACTGGGGAAATTCTGCACAGGCAACATACTTGTCCTTCACCTCTGTTGCTCTAGGTCTACTTTTAAGGTTGTGTAGTTGCTGTATTCATTTGGGCATCAGTTTTCCTAACTGAATATAAGTGATTTGAATGCTGACATTGTCTGTGGGTGGCATCTCAGCTTTGGGAAGAAGTGGGCTTGAACTATCAGCTCATGTCCCTGGACAGAAACACACACCCATGGTATTATTTCCAGACACTGCCAGTCTGGTCCAGATTACTTCTAGTACTTGAGAGTGCTTTCTTCACTCCTCTGTACAGAAGTTTGCTTCAGGGGTTATCATTAGCCACTTTGCCTTTTTTGCCATAAAGTCACCTCTGTGCAGGAGTAAGTTTGAAAGGTTGTATTTAAGGCTAAACAACTTTTAAGAAAGGGAAGGGGAAAATTAGCCTACAAGCGCCAGGGAAGAAGAAAAATTGGTGGAAGACTCCCAAATCGCTCCTCCTCTCTCAACTACAGGTGCAGTGTTATTTTTCTCTTAGGATCTTTATGGTTTGACTCCGCACCTAGTTTCTCGTCTCCTCTGAAAGCTGTAGGTTCAGCAATTGCTCCATGTTAGTGAAGAGTTCGTTGTAGCTGCAGCATAGGCTTATTTGATGCTCTGGGAAATTCTTGCTGCTTTTGCTAGTGAGAAGGGCAATATATTTGCAGGCCAAAATTAGTATGAAAGAGCACATACAAACCTGTTAAGTACAAATTCCAGCTTGTTTGTACTCTGAGTTGGTTACGCCCTTGGCTCAGAACCCAAATATTTCAAGAATTTGGGTTGAGGTATAACCTTTCCCAAAAGAGGCATGAAGTTAGATTCCCCTTTGGCACCAGTGGGTGCCGTTTCTGTAAGGTCACCGAGTACTTGCTTGAAGCAGAAAAGTTAATTCCTTCAAGGCATGTCCAGAGACGTTGGGAGGGGAGGTGATGCCTTGTTTTGGTATGAGAACCTGGTGGCTGCTTCTTGCACAGCTGAGGTGACTTTGCTCTTGCTTTGATTAGAATACCCTTGCTGTAAAGGAAACCCACCTTATTTCCACGTCCCCTCATGGGAGCCAAGACGGCTTGTAGTGCCACGCTTTGCTGTACTGAGGCCATCGGCACTATGCCTGCTTACCCCAGTGGCTGATTTTGCTTTTTTCCCCTGAGGCCTTCAAACCATGTACATACGCTGAAGCAGATTAGTTTCACTGAGGAGGCTCATTTCAAATGCAAATGCTCTATTGGCTGCTGCACAAATGAAGCCTGCCTGATTTTAAATTTTTTAAAATTTATTTATTTATTTTAATGTCCCACTGGAAGCACTTTCTGCTTTGCTTTCCTTTTTCCACCTTTCCATGTTGCTGTGCTTTGGATCCAGAGGTCAAGGTGGGGGGAACTCTTCGGTGGCATTTACCAGTTGTTGTATTACGCCATGGTGGAATTAGCCTGGATGGCTGGTTGGACTGTTATTATTCCTGGTATTATTTTTGGTATTATTTCCTTCTGTTACCAAAGAAAAAGAGCATTTGTCGATGCCTTGAAGTGTCCTAATGTACCCACACACCAAACAATCAGCTGCCTGAGAAGGTTCATGAACATGATGGAGCGCAGAGTGTTGAGGCGCCAGGGTGGGAGGCAGGCACCACGGGGTGAGTAATTGGTAATCCTTGCGCATCCCTTTCCTTGCAGTTACCTGGCTGAGCAGTGCTGGAATGGCGGCTTTGTCTACCTGATCATGTTACGCCGCATCAAGCGCAAAGCCCCTCTTCCTCCCTCCAACGGCAATAACAGCAACAGCTGCGACCCCAAAGCCAAGCCCAGCCCTGAACCCAGTGACAGAGCCGCTCAAAATGGGAAAAGGACCAGGAAGTTTGGGGTCATCACCAGAACACCAGGCAGCAAGGACAGCAAAGAAAAGCCGGGCTCGGAACATGGAAATGGGCACTGCACCCCAATGGAGGTGGAGGCTGCTCAGCCGGAGACCTCCGAAGCAGAGAGCAATGGGGACGAGCAGCTCCGGGGCAGCGAGGGACAGTACCGGTGCCAGCTGTCAGATGGCGGCATACCAGACATCGGCGACCAGCCTACTCAGGTATATTTGCATTGGGCTTTTCTAGAGAAGGAAGTAGCAAGCATGCAAGCTAATTTCTCAGGCAGTTTCCCTGGCTTCAGTCTTCTGTTCTCAGGCTAAGCCTCCAAGTGACAACCCAAGCTGTCGGGGCACCAAGCTGTGGGATGGGGTCCAAAACAGCAGGGCAGAAGGTTAAATAATAATTGTGAGAAACCTCTTTGTCATGTTCCTTCTGTGATGGCTGAGAAAGTCCTTTTGTCTCTGACCTGTCAGGGTTGGCCTTGGGATTTCTTCTGTTGAGAGAACTGATGACCATACAACACCAGGGCAGGAGGTGTCCATGGAAGGCAGTTGTTTTGTCTGTTGGGGCTTCATGTTTAACTCTGTCTGAGCTCGACAGCACCTTAAAGCTCATGTTAAGATTGGAACTGAAGCTTCTCTTTTGGATGCACCAGACCATGGTGCATTTATTTGTGTTACAGAACTTGTTTGGCCAGTGTTTGGGGACCACATGGAAGTTATTGTGAATTGTGATCCAAGTTGATGAGATGGACGATTTGTTAATGTTTTGGATGACAGTGGGATTGGGGCTTTCAATGCTTCTCTCTTCATTCTAATGGAGATCTGAGGTTTTTTGCCTGGCTAGAATTGCAGCGTTGCTGGATGGAGAAAAATAACCCGAGCCTTGATCAGGTTTCAGTATGCATCTATCACCAGAAGAGCAGTCTGCCAGTCTTTCCAGAGACACTGATAGGATAAACAGATGAACACTGCTGCTTTAGGCTTGGGGCTTGCTGCAGCAGCTGGTTTTGGTTTTAAGACTTTTAAGATGTTAACAGAGCAGTATGAGTGAACATCTCAGCACTAAACTCTGTTGAGGGTTTAGTTTTAAAGCATGGGTTTAAATGTGTCCTCTCAATTAGTGCTCCCCAGTACTACTGCAAGGTGGTGTTGATGATAGCTATTAACTTAAACTAATTTAACTTAAAGTACATTGGAGGTGATATAACTAATTTAAAAAAAAGCTGGTCTGAAAGAAGCGTAATTGAGAAAACCTGCTCTTCCCATCAATGAGACATGTTGGATTTCATGGTGCAACAGGAAAGGGAGGATGTTTGTGTACTGTTCTTCCAAGCCTCGTAATTGCAGTCTCTCTGGAAGAATACATTAAAAGTTTAAAAATAAATAAATCCTTCAGTATTTTGAAAGCTCTGGTCCGTATAAAAACTTCTTGAATCTGCTCTGAAGATGTCTAATTAAACACGTTATAAATGAAGACGATCAGAGTTTGTTTTGAGGAAGTGGAAAGCCAAAAAAAAAAAGTATAAAGGAAACTCTTGATCCAGAGCCATCCCGTGTTAGTGTTACCTTGATGTTTTGAGTCATTTTGGTCTGAGAAGTAAATTGTTAAATTCAGAACATACGTATATCAATGTGAGCAATAAATACATTTTTAATGCAAAGCACATACAAGGTGGCTTTGTAAAATGTAAGAGCATATTTGAGCCACTGGAAGTTTAAGAGCTATAGTCTGTTCAGTTGTGGTGTATCTGTCATGGAGCCTGTTGGGCAATTTAGTAAAATTGCTTCTCTCTCTCTTTCTTTTAATTTTTTTCCCTTAATATTTTGCTTAGAGATATGACCTCTGTGTGTGTCAGTATTAATTACATTTTCCTGACATCTGAATGAGGAGAAATGTGGATAGCTGGAACCTGAATAGCATGCCTTGCTCATCCTTTGCTTTTTAAAGATGAGGGAGCCTTATAGAAACCCATCGCTTTAGCATCCATTGGGTAGCTGCTATCAGAGTAATGAGTGGCTTAATTCAGTTTCTTGGTAAGTACTGAATGGTGACGGTGAACAAAACTTTCAAGATTATTTAACTCCTGCTTAAAAAAAAAAATAATAAAAAGGGGCAAGGAATAAAGACACTTGGGAGCTTCACATCTCACTGACAGCGCTGTTTTCAAAGTGTGACCTGGCTCTCAGGTGTGTGAGATCCAATTGTGTCAGGAGCCTTTTGAAAATGGCATCCAGGACATCATGTCAGAAGTTGCAGCCTCCTTCCTGGCTTCAAAGCGTGAGCCAAACCTCTTGTAGCCACGGGATGAGTTATCTCCTCCTGAGCAGGGACAAGGTGCATTGGCAGAGCACCCTCTCCAGAGGGAAAGCAGCTCCATCCCCACTGCCTGCCATGCATTTGCCGTCTCCTCCACTTGTTGACTAATTGAATATCCAGGGCTGTTAGCCCTGTGCCTTTCGGGAGCACTGTATTCACTTCAGGAGGATGAGAGCCAGCATGCGGTGGGCTGGAGGTGAGCTGCGGGTGGGAGGAAAAGCTTCGAGAAGCCACTCAGCAACTGGAACAGCTGTGGTAGGACCTTGCTGGTCCTTCCTGCTGCCCTGGTCCTCCTGACTGCTCCTTCTCCCTTCCCTCCCTCAGGACGCAGATTGGGGAATTACTGAAACCAGAATATGGAGTCCAGGAAAATATCTTTTCTTCCTGTAGAAAGTTAGTTTGAAGTTGTCATAAGGAAAACACGGAAGAAAAGTTTGGGTCTAATCTACGTGTCTTCAACTGCTGCTGTACTGAACCCAGCAGCCAGCTCACGGCTGATGCCCTGGGGATGTTGTGCTGGGAGTGCTTTTGAGGCGTCCATGTGTCTTCGGTGCTGTTTGCTTTCAGGGTATCTCCTCTCCCACAAGTGTGGGGTTGTTCTCCCAGTCTCTTGCTTTGTGCTGCTAATAACAGTAATGCTGAGTCGTGAAATGAGAGGCGAGACAAACACTGTTTGTCAAGTGAACCTGCCAGGAGATTCCTGTGTTACTGGTTTGTGTGCATGTGTCAGTCCCCTTCTTCAGGCTTGCTTTCATCTCCCAGATCTTGGTCTGTCTCTCCGGTGCACCTGGCATTGCTATCGTTGTGTATAAACAAATCTGCCAGGCTGTTTGCTGGCATGTAACCCTCAGTTAATATTGTACCTGTCAATTAGAAGGCATCATTTAATGTTTACAGGTGGTTAATTTATTCTGCAATATTTTTAGGATGAACCTAAATGTGCTTTAAAATGTGGGGAGTCAAAGCAGCAATGCTATATCTGCCTGGCAGGAAGATCTCAAAGGTCTGGAAACCAGACCTGACCTTAGAGAGGACCCAGGCTGGCTGCAGTGAGAGTCGTGGGCAGTGATTTAAATTGAGGCAATCTCTGAGCTGAAGTAATGATCCATCACATCCTGGGAAGACTGGGGAGCTTAAATACAGAAATCAAAGTTTACTTCTTTTATTCAGTGGCCTGAGACAGGGCAGTGTTTTGTAGGCTGGTAATTATGAAGGAACAGATGAAAGAGAAGTATGGGGAGGGACTGGACTGCTGGAGTCAGCTGAAGAATGATAAAGAAAAGGAAACAATGATGTTTCCTCACAGTATAACAATTTTGTGGTTTCACTGTGTTTACCAGTAGGACAGAATCCCTTGGCTTTGTTCTCAGTTTCTCTACCATCCTGTTTTTGGAAGAGCTGTGGACCACCTCCTTAACTGTTCAGCCCTGAAGCAGCACCCAGAGGTGGCCAGGTACAGCTGGTGTGGGCAGGAATCAGAAGTAGGACTGTGAGGGTTGCAAGGTGTGAGTGAGTGTGAGGGGTGGGAGAGTAGTTTTTAAGAAGGCCTTGAACTGATTCAGATCTCACTAGCATGACAAGAGGCTTTTATTGATGAAGCCAGAAGAAGGTTGGCTGGAGATGAAGTGTCTACCAGGGTGGACTGGCCACCTTCACTTCCTGTGGCCCCAGCAGGATGCTCTGAAAAGTCCTTGTAACACCAACCATTAAAAATAAAAAGACACCTCCAGAACACGCTTGAATCCTCTTGCTTCTGTATAAGCATCTGGATTAATAAAGGATTGAAATCCACATCGGAATTTAGCAGTCACCAGTGGAAAATGAGTAAAAGAGACTGGAGAAAGTGCTTTAACAGTGAAGGAAGGCAGGTGGAGAGGGACTAGGGCACCACATTTGGACATTTCTCCATTGTGAGAAATATGTGGCATGGGAGGAGCGCAGGGTGTGCAGCAGGTTTCCCAGACTGGTCGTAGCACCAGGGCAGTGGTGGGACGGTTTTCCAGGATGGAAACAAGTCAGTGTCTGGTGGCCCCATAAGGTGTGTCTGGTGTTTTTGTGAAGTCAGCTAACTATCTCTTAAAAGGGAGGGGGGAAGGCAGGGGTTGCCTCACAGAGGTTTTTGGGGGAGGTCTGGGTTATAGTAGCACTTCAAGATCTTGGCTCCATGTTGTTAACCCCAATTACTCTGCAGTGGGTCACAGCTGCCAGAGCAGTGTGCCTAGCCAGCTTTGCTGTCTTACAGACCAACTGAGCCCAGCTTATGTAGACCACAACCTTCTCCAGACTTGTGAGTGTGTACACAGGTGCACACAGATGTGCATGTATGTAAAAGAGCAGCCAGGTCTTTGCCAGCCAGCATGTGCTTTTGTATCGCTGCAACTGCATGGCACTTGGTTTCATTTTGTCAGCAACTCTCTTCTTTGTGTGGGCCCTTTATTGCTTTCTTATTAAGATGGCTTGTCTACGGAAAGGATGAATGCTTTTGAATTGCACTTTGCTTTGTACTTAGGAAAGGCCTTTCTATAGCAGTATTTACCAATTAGCATTGGTAAATGCCAGCCTTACCTTGTGTTTTGGTTAATGGAAAATGTTCCTTATCTTGCCCAGCAGAAGAAGAAGGCTAATGGCACCTTACAGGAATCAAAACATGAGGCTTGAAATAATGTACTGGCATTAAGCCTTTTACTATTCTTTTAAATGTGATGGAGAAAAAAAAAATTCTCATCCACTTGCTGTACCAAAATGAAAACCTTGCTGTGAGCAAGGTACTCCACTGAAGCTGCTGAAGCTAGGTTGCTTTACATCAACTCTTTTTGGCAACCAAAGCAGTAATTACTGTTTTGTCAAGGCTTTTATGGGACTCTTATATGATGCACATTTTAGACATAAATAACTATTTTTAGTTTTTAATGCAGACACCTTTAGTCATGTAAAGGCCTTCCTCAGAATCTGTTTCTGTTCTTAACATCTTTTTATCTGTTGTGGTTGCTTCCAGCTTTCATTAACATGAATCCTGGGGCTATCTCCTGTCTTGAAGTTTTAATGTGCACTGTGATAAGCCCGTCTCCCCTCTCTATTGCCTGTGTTGGGTTGTAAACTCTCTTAGGGACAAGGGCTGTCTTTTAATTGTACCTGTACAGCACTGACAAAACTTGGCCTTGCTTTTGCTTGGTGTTTTAGGAAGTGCTTTGATTTCACTAGTAGTGAAATTACAGGTTGGTTTTTTTTTTTTTTTTTGCTGCCAGTTATGTTCCACCTTGCTATAAAACAACCATCATCACAACTTTCTGAGGTTAAGTCTCACTCACTGCCAGATTTTTTCAACTGACTTAAGATTTTGCCTTTTTTTGCTGTGATGAATAGCTTACAGCTATGTAGCTGTAGATTTTAATTTTGAATAGCAGTCTGTCCTTTTACTCTGTTTTGGATTTAATTTTCCAAGGGTGAGGTGGAGAGTTGGGTGTGGAGGTGGTCTGTTAACAGATAAGTTGTAATGAGTCAGTTTTAATATATTGTCTTGACATGGGGTCTTCACTCTTGGAAATGAGCTGCCCCCAAAGACAGGACAGGTATGCACAAGGTTGTGTTACAGGAGGACTCAGCCACACTCAGCTATCACAAACCATAGGTGAGAGCACCAGTATGAAGGCATTTCCCACCTACACAGAAAGCATTTTTCTCATTTTTGCATGTGATATTAAAGGTACAGCAAACCTACAACTGGACTGGCCTTAGCTGAAATGTAACTTCACACCACTTCACGTTTTAATCATTAAGTGTGAATGTTTGAACCAAGTGGATGTGCCTAAAAATAGAGTATGTTCTTTGCTTAGGTGCTGTAATGTTTTAGGTGTTAGTTGGGATTGTAAAGCTACATACATTTAATTTTTGAGGCAGGTTGTTGAAACCACTGAGCAAACTCAAAGGTTTCCTGATGCCATCAGATGTAGTACCAGTCCTCACGAGAGACCCTTCTTTAGCTGACATCAGAATATGGTGACTTACCCTAGGATGGGCTTTAATCTTCTGCAGACAGCAAGGATTTTTTCTGAGAAACTGCAAACTAACCACCCAGTCATTCCCAATAGCCCAGCTAGAGATTGAGACAGGGCAAGATATTCAAGGGAATGCAGACACCTTGTAACCCTTAAAAGCCCAAGCTCCCCAGAAGGAATTGCCCTGCCAAAACCCTCCAGGGTCAGGGACAGCTGAGAAATCCTTTGGCTGATCTTCCAGTAAAGCTTCAGTCAATGGCAAGAGGGGAGCAGCCTGAAGAGGTGCAGTCGAGATGGCGATGGCTGAGGATGACAAATGGCTCCATCACATTTTTGTAAGGGGTGATGATGTAGTTCCGGTGATTGCAATGGCTGATAAAATGTTTAAAGCCCTTGCCAAGGAAATGATGTCAACAAGTAGTCTGTCTTGGGAGATGGATCCCTGGGGGACAGTCTGCTTCTTTAAGTCACTGAATTTTCATCCCGTCTGCTGTAATGCCTGTTTTGTGTATTTTAATTATGTGTTTGTGTTTGGGGAGGGTATGATTTTGCTTTTGACTGTTGCCCAGGCTTTATCCCCTAGGATGCTTTTCTTTCCATGGGGAAAGTACTCACATTTCAGTGAAAGGATGCCAAGTGTCTGGCGGCTGTTTGTTCCAAACAAGGGGACTTGTTAAATCAGCAGTGGACCCTTGAATGCAATTGCAGTTGTCTCTGTGCTGCTGGCTCCTGCCCGTTTCAGGGACACGGAAAGTTCACATGGTCAATAGTGTAATTCATATTAAGAACTACTTGGGTTTTGTTTTTATTTTTCCCCTCTTTCAAGTGGTGTAGGTGATAGGCACCGCATGGCTTGCATCATCTGGAGGTAGAAGCCAAAGGCTTCTTAGCCTGGCTCAGTGCTAAGAAACTTTTGTAGACAGTAGGGGTGGATGAAGAACTCTTATCTTGGAATAATTTGTTGATAAAGGAATTTAGATTTTTTTCTTTTTCCTTCTCCTTTAGATTTGTCTTGGGGTTGTTTAGCTTGCTTGTACAACAATGAAAACAAAACCCAAGGTAGCGGATGAAAGCAGGAGTCCTGCTGTCAGATCAGCCTTAAAAACAACCTGGTTAAGATCAGATGAAAAATATACTCATTATCCACTAATGAAATAATTGCTTTGTTAAGAATCTGCAAAAATCAGATTATGGCATGATTTTCTGATGCTGAGTCATTCACACTAACATCTGTGATGCAAAGAGTGATGGCTTTTGACTATCTTGAGATTGACGTGCTTGAGCTACTCACCTGGTATGTCATCATGCAAGTTGATTCCCCAGCTACTGCTCCATCTCTCCCACCTGCCTGCTGGGGAACGGGGACAGTGGGAGGAGGCGTGATTTGACCCAAGGTGGGGCAGGCAGCTGGGAGCAGTGCTTTTAATTTATCCCACATCAGTGAAGGATACTGGGGAGCGGTGTACTGGTATAGCCACCCCAATATATTCCCTGGCCCCATAGAGGAGGGAGGATGCTGTACCAGTCATTGCTTGAAGGCAGCTGCTTATATGCTGGTCTGAGTGTGGTGTATTTCTGTTTGGGAGATTTTGTGCTGCTTTTCAGCTGCATGTGATCAGCACGTTGTCTGCCAGCTCCTGTCAAGCCTATTGTGGTAATTTTTTTTGGTGCATGAAACTGACAACTTTCTCTTAAGTGTCACGTTACCAAAGCAGCTTCGTGGCTGGTGAGGAAGAGCTCGCCCTTTGCTTCTGCTGGTCCTATGGGGAAAACCTGTGAAATTTGTAAGTGGGAACCAGTCCCTGCAGATGGACAGTAAAAATCTGCATTGAAATGCAGAGGAAGGGAGACATCCTATGAGCTGTGTTAGGGTGTGTGGCAGTCAGTGTGTGCGTGCGGGCCTTGCGTGGCTATTGGTATTCTCATCGGGGCTTATCTCTGGTTTTATTTTAAAATTGTTACATATTTACACCAGGTTCAGCTGAATTGCTGCTGTGACAGAAAGTGCTTTTTTGTAGACAACTATTTTACATTTCCATTTTACTGTCTGGCTTTTTAAGTATTTACTGCGTTTCTGTTTTCCATTTGTTTACACCTTGCTCCTGCCAAGCTTTTCTTTAATACAAGATTTCAAAGCAGTTTTTCCTTTGTATATATAGATTTGCAGCTTCTTGAACATAGCACAGTAAAAATCAGTCAAACCCCTTTAAACTCCCCTGCAATTAGCTGGTGAAAGAAAAGGGGGAAGAACAGCTCCGATGTCATTTATTTATTTATTTATTTATTTTCCTCAACACTCAGAGGAAAAAATGTTCCTTTTTGTTTTATTAATGATGTGCTTATGAAACAGAGCGTTTGATGGTATGCACTTGGAGCAGGCAGAAGGCGAGCTTCCCCACATTGTGCTGGCAGCATGCTTCCTTTCTGATCTGTAGCACACTAGTTTATTCCAGATGTAGGCTTGCTCTGAGCAGAGGCTGCCTGATATACAATGGCTTCACGGTGGAGAAAGACGTCCTGCGGGGCCCACTTGAAGCTGCCAGCTGTATTCTCTATTCTCACTGCGGTCTGTTACATAAGATGACCCTTTTTTGTTTTTTCCCTTGTGATTAATCCAAGTAGACTATTCATACTGTCTTTAAAAACATTTTAATATTTTGTCGCTTAGGCACTTTGAAGTTGATCAGCTGCAAGTGGAAAAATCTGGTCCAAAAGGCTGCTTGCTCAAAAGAGCCAAGTTAGGAGGAAAGTTGAGTCACCTAAGAATGATGTAACTACAGACAACAAATATTAGACATTAGCCCAACTGCAGCCTGATTTGACCACTTGTGTTTCTTTTTGCTATGGGAGTGTTCACAGAAGTGGGAGAAAGACAAAAATGTAGATCTGGAACGAACTTGAAGAGATGACCCAGTCTCATCTCCTCCTCTGAGACCATCTTTGTCAAATGTCGGTCCATCATGCCCATGAAACCCTTGCATTGAGGGGAAATCAACAGTCCCTTTGCATAGGCAGGTCTGCTGCTGCTCAGAGTTTACAAGCAAAGTCCACGGGGTGGACCTGAGCAGAGTTAACATTTGTTCCCAGGAGATGGGGAACAAATCCCTAAATGGAAATTTTAGCTTCGTATTCCTTTGACACTTGCAGAGCAAGCATGGATGTCTTTCTGAGTGGCCACCCTGTCCAAATCTCAGGTGAATTGCATGAAATTTTCTGGATTGTCTCATACATGTAGTCAGCCCACATTATCTAGTGAGCCCTTTGCCCTTAGGTTCTCAAGTGCTGAGCTTTGTTACTATGACCTGCCTCTGGTTAAGGGCAGTTAAGGGATACAGACTGGTCTCCTCATTCTTAAGAGTGGCCTGAGCAGGGTATCACCTAGTCCCTGGCTGACACAGGAGCTGGTGGGGTCTCTCTCTCTCTCTCTCTGTCCTTGCTGAGGATACCCAGAGTTTGAGACACCTGGCTGGACCAGCATCAGCACATCTCCATGCTTTAGGCATGAAATGCTTTTGCACTGAGAGCTGCGGGTGCACATGGATAGATTCATTGTGTCACTTGTGAATGAAACTGGGGGGATTATTATGAGTCATTTCTAAATGAAGCTATGGCAGTTCTTCTGAGAGGATGGAAAAATTCGGATGTTAATAGGGATATGAAATTGTCAGTGGCCAACCAACAACCAGAACTGTGCAGCCAACCAGAGGAGACTGGTCAGCACTTAGACTCACCTTCCTCTGTGCAGGGATTATAAAGGTTCCAAGGACAGTGACATCAGACCTGCAAACTGCCAAATCTAACTACACTTGGAGTTTCTGTTGGGTATTGTAAGTCTCTGGAGCAGAGTGAATACACTACAATCCTAGCTTTCATTTAAAAACTAAGTGAGCTTGTAGATTTTTTGTTTGTGAAGGAAAGCTTGAAAATATGATCCTTTATTTTTGAATTTAAGACATGCATCACTCTGCTTTCTCTTCTTTTTTAAAGCTTTTTTTTTTTTAAAGACTTTGTCTTATTGAACCTGTGAATCTCCAATAACTCAAGAAAACTGGTTTTAAGTCAAATTTAAGTGCATTTACAAGTCCTTAGAATTGGAACAGAACTCTACTACTAAAGCTTTCCTGTGATGGAGTCACATAAGATGCACATTCAAAACAGCAGCATTTCCTAGCTGGCCGTGTAGTATCCCATGCTGCTCTGTGCAAAAGAGATAGCAACTTCGTGGGGAGGGGAAGGGAGTTCTGCTGAACACCCCCTTTCTCCAAGAGGCTTCAAGCAAGGTTGAGCAATCTGCTTTTTAATACTTAGTAAAATCTTGGAGTGACGTACTGTGGAGGTAAGTGTGTATTGGTGGGGGGCATTTGCTTTGTAGCACATAGTTAAATGAAGAACTAGGAATGTTTTAGGAAGAAGAGGGAAAGAACAGTGAGGGGATCTGATTTCCAGTTGGCATCAAATTGCTTAGTCCCAGTAAAATGCATGCAGCTGACCAGCAGGGACTTGAGGGACAGCCTTTTCTTACAAAGGAGATGGTGACTGTGACATTTGAAAATGAGTGAAAGAAATACATGGTTGGGTAGGTGCCACATGGTTTTGTTCTCTTTATTGTGGCTTCATTCTGCTGTCCATGTTTGGATGAGTAATGCTTTACTTTGCAAGTGCTTTTGATGTCGGTTGGAGTTCAAGAGCAATAAGATGATGCTTGCACTAAGCAGCGGGGTCTTGCCATTTTCTGCTATTAAGTGTTTTGGTATGTAAATTAATATTTGAGAGTAGGTCAGTTAAGAATAAACCTGGGATTTTTTTTTTTAATAAAATGTATGATAGTGAGGAGTGCTGAGGAATGCAAGCTAGGCGCTGCATATCGTGGGCCTTTGCATAACTCACATTCCAAGAAGCTCTTGCAAATCATTAAACACAATTTTATAACTGCATCGTTAAACTTTATTGGAGTGTCTGCTTCCAAACTGGATTAAACAATGGGGCACTCGGAGTGGCATCATGTGAGGAGAATAGATGCCCATCGTTTCAGCTCGGGCTTGGTTGGGGGAGGCAGAGAGATTGTATTTCTCTGTTACCCTGCCTTCATTATGGGTGCAAGGTACTTTATGGCAATAAAACCCCTCTGGAGCATTTTCGTACAATAGCTGAGTTCTGTTTTTTGAGTAGATAAATTTAATTGACTCTTGCCCCTGCATTTAACACAGTGTCTCATGTATCACTCTGATTTATCTTAAAGTATTCTCTGTCCTGACACCTGTCTCCATCTCCTGTTATTCAGCAGATATTGATGCATTGAGGATCCCAGTTAAACCTGTTGGGATATTGCCCATGTGGATGACTTTCAAGTTAACAAATTACCCACAGGTGTATATGTTTTCAGGCTCAAACTTTTGGGTTACTTCTTAAGAGACCTAGTTTGTTTTTCCTGTTTCTCCTACCTGTGGTCTAGGGACTGTGTATCATAATTATTATTATTGTTTTTCACTTTGTTCATATGATATTGCTGTAGATACTGATCTCTTTGTCCCTGTATCTGAAAAACTCACCTTGCATTGCATTTAGAAGTTTCAGGATATGGCCCCAGTCATCAGATAAAAAAATCACAGTTTCTTCGCTTAATGAAGGTTCTGAGAAATAAAAAAAAGGCTAAGATCTGCAGGTTGCTGACACAACACTTGGGTTTGGCAATATATTTAGCAGTTCTCCTTCTCAGAAATGAGCAGCAATTTGTACATGCTCTTCACAGTTTGGCATGAAATTTTAATCATCTTTGCTACTTGGGTGTTTGTGTACTGTGAGAGTGTTACTTGTATGCAGAACCGACCCACTCAGAAATAGTTGACCTGGTGCCCGGTGACTACAACACATGGCCTAAAAATTGCCTCCAAATTGTGCATTTTGCTGTCTTGCAAGCTTGAAAACTTCATAGGATTTCTTGTAATTCTGTTATCCTGGTTCTTCCCCTCTTTGCGAGAGTCCTGGCAATCGCCTTATGTGTCTTGCTTGCTTGCTTGTTTTTCTCTTCCTTTTTTGCTCTGCTGGTATCTGTCACATTTGTGTTTCCTTGCTCCCAATCCTGCTGGTAGGACTCAGGGTAATTAGTTTTTGCTTTGCATTTTGTATTGCTCTGGAGTTTGTAAAGCACTTTTTTGGATAAATATTGATAATCACTAAAAAAAAAAGTAAAGGTTTCCTAAACATTGCTTAATTACCTTGCTTATACTGAAAAATTATTCTCCGCGGCGGGTAGATTTATTATTTACAGTCTGTACAACAGCTGTCCAATAAGAAATATTGGATTGTCAGCTGATAATTTAAAGCTGGTGTTTTCTTTCCTATGTCTCAAATCCTGCAAACCCCTCTGGAGAGGGAAACACTGCTGTACGATGCCAGTCTGGTCCCTGCTGCAATAGCAGCTGCACCCACCCGGTGTTCAAGGTCCCCCTTGAACAACGTCTTGCTCCTCCGCAGCCCTGCACAGCTCATCCTTGAGTTTTGATGAAGGAGTTTGAGGCCGCTGATTGCTTTGGGAAGGATCAGGGCATTAAGAGCAGCACCTCTGCATGGCTCAGAAAAGCTGCAAACAGTCCTACAAGGAAACCTCTACATGCTGACCCTGCTCTGTGCTACGTCCTCCTTTCTGCCTCCTTCGCTTGGACCACAGCTAACACGGCAAAGCTCGGCAGAAACACCCATATAGCTTGAGCTATACAGATGTGTGGTGATGGGCAGCAAGGTGCTAAATAGCTCCCTCCTGTGCCCTCCCAGCCCTCTCTCACTGTCCAAATCCAAATTCAAGGAATCTCTGCACGTTTTCTCTCAGCGAGAAGGTTGCCACATATGGAAGATGCAAATCCTGAAGGGGACGGATGGGCTGGGAATCCAGATAACAGGAGGCAGAGGGTCAAAGCGGTCCCCTCACAGCATCATCGTCACCCACGTGGAGGAAGGCGGCTCTGCACACAGGTGAGACAACAACAGTGCCTTTGTGGGGGTGGTTGTGATGGAGCATCCGTGCTTTCACTTTTAGCCAGGCTCAAGAGACAGGCATGGGGGATTTGCCTTTTGATTGCATAAGGGTGGGAATATGGCATTTTTAGCTTAAAAACTTATTTTTGTGATTGGTCACTGAAGCCCCTTCTGGCATGTTTGGCCCAAAGTAGAGACAGATCAAACACTTTCTTGGTGATGGAGTGTAACCCAGGGAACCTGTTGGCTTGTGGGTCTTTGTCCCCAAGTTTCTTTTCAGCAGATGGGCCTTTCCCATGGGATTGGCAGTGGATGAGTGTAGGTCCTGCACCCCGGGGTGCTCACTGCCAGCCCTGGCCCTGCTCCCTGACAGCAGGGAGGGGGGGCTCACTAGTGCTCCCTGGTCATCTCTGGCAGGGCACAGAGAAGGTTCAAGGAGGCTCAGCCCTCCAAAGAGGGTGAAATGGCTCTGGTTATAAAAATTATTTCCTGGGGTCAGCTTTCCGAGCCCCTTTTTGGGCAAATAACTCTGCACTGATCAGTGCAAGCCTAGGATCAGATAGATCACGTGTTGTCCATGCCTCTGTGTCCCACCGCGTGCCACCAGAGCCTGGCACCAGGGAAGGACCACCCTGCAGCTTCGTATTCCTGCTCTGTTTCCGCAGGGATGGCAGGCTTACAGTGGGTGACGAGCTCCTCATGATCAACGGGCAGTCGCTGGTTGGGCTCTCCCACCAGGATGCCGTGGCTCTCCTTCGCTCAGCCGCTGGCCTGGTGCAGCTGGTTGTGGCTAGCAAGGTACGGTCCTCTCCTTGGTGGTCTCCTGAATGCAAGCCCACAAGAGTTTGTGCAACAAGTGCTGCATGGAAAGGGCATATTTTTGAGAGGGAATCACATGTGCACATTTGCTCCCCTAAATTTAACACACAGCTACGGGGAATAGATCAATAGCTGCCATAAATCTGTGGCAAATCAGCAGGGTATAGACCAACTTAATGATTTGCTTGTATTGTCACTGTTGTTCAGTGTGCAAATGAGTCTGTATTTATTCATGCAGACGTTACTTAAGTTTTGGCAAAAACAATTTTCTTAAAATGTATGCAAAATAAAGCAGGCTGTTCTCATCCTCTTCTGCTTCCTGCCTGCGTAGCCTCCCTAGCTCTCATCTCTTGTTCTGTCTTGTGTGCCTGAGGTCTCTTGATGATGATCTCTTGGCTTGAGTTCCTCATTTTGTCCTTGTTAGTAGCTTGGAGTAGAGCTCTTGCAGATAAAGGAGCTTGAAACTTCAGGGAAACGAGAGTGGAACTTATTTATCAGTCAGGCTCTTCGTTCTGCTTTCATCGCAGGGGAGATGGAGGGGATATTACACAATATTTTTTTCCCTCGTTTAAGAAAACCCTGCCCACCCTTGTTTGCTGTGCTCCCTGGGCCACAGCCTGTTGCTCCCCTGCTTGGGTTGATGCAGGCATTTTGTGGGTGGCTGACCAGCTCCTGAAAGTGCCTGGGGTTTCAAAGAAGGACCTGCCTGCAGATGAGGGCCCTTTGGTGTTGTGGCAGGAACATCTTGGGCCAAAGGGGGACCACTTGGAAATCTGTATTTCCCAGTAGAACATGCTGTGTCAACAGACCACTGTATCAGTATTTAAAAAAATTGTTTTAGCTTCATCTTCAGGTTTCCCCAGCCAACCTGATGCAGGTTTCTGTGGGTTTAGTCTCTGGATGCTCTTACAGCTTCCTGGGATGCTTTATGCTCAAGAGGCTCTATATTCAAAGTGGAGAGCCTATAACTTCTCTAACGTTTCAGTTAGACAGTAAAGTTCATTGAAGACCTTCTGTAGGCTCGCAGCATGGTATTAATGCCACCAGTGTTTAATCTGGAAACAACACACTTTGACCTGAAGTAGGTGCATTTATTATTTCCTTTAGACAATTGGACTCTCTGCCAAAACACAAGGCAGTAGCCTGCATAAATTTATCCTAAAAAATACACTGCTTGTGTGGTGATGACTGCATCAAAATAATCATTGTGAAGAAGTTTACAGCATAAAACTTCATGTTCCTGATCAGGCTTTGAACCTGTTTGGCCCACACTCTGCACACTTGGACAGTTTTCATGTCCCTGGGAGGAGGACTTGGAAAGCAAGCGCTGGGGAAAACAGCCTGTGCCGTGTTTCAGGCAGTCTCAGAAAAGGTGTAAATGGGTGAAGTGTTCCCCAGCAGCTCCCTCTGGGCGTTATTTGTTGGTATGGGAAAGCAGGCTCACGGTTTTGCCAGGTGAGAGCTCTGAACGCGGGATTTGTTCTGAAATCAATAAAATGAGAGTCTGGCTGGCTGCTGCTTTCAGTTGGTGCACATGTTTGCCTCCTGGAAAACGTGCCAAAGGCTGGAAACAGATCCTGAAGCATCAGGACTGAGTTGGTAGAGGACTGGTGGGTCAGTTTTCATTTTGTTCTCCTAAGAATGGTTGTCGGTGTATATTTCTTAATGCGTGTAGATAGATAAATGTGTGAAGGGAACATCCGGAGGGAGGGAGCAGGAGCACCGAGTGTGATTTGGAATGCAATTAAATGAGTAATGAGGTCTGTAAACTCTGAGTCTGCTCTCAGTGACATTTAATAAACCCAAAGTGGGGAGGAGCAGGCTGCTGGGGAAGCATTTATTTTAAATTCTCCTTTATGAAATCTAAATGTGTATTGGCCTGTGTTTAAAACCCAGGTCTGCTTTTTGTAACTGGACTGTTAAAGTTTGAGGACATGAAAATGTGTAATGAGGGGAGGACTACTGGGGAGCTCTCACTGGGCAGGTGAAATCGAGCAGTTTCACCATGACTTCGGTGGTTTTCCGCACGCAATGTAACATACTTTGTTGTCTCTTGGATAGGAATCTGCTGAAGGGGATTTTCTGAAGTACCCATCTACCAGTTTGCCAGACTTGCTTAGCACTTGCTCAGTCCAAGACTCTGTCTCTTGCACTGACAATAAGGAAAACAAAGAGCCAGAAGAAGAAGAAGATGTGAAAGGAATGAATGTGTCTCCTGAAACACTGGTCGCTGTAAGTGTGGCTTTGGTGTGACGTTTTTACTCTCTCCCTTGATGCCTGTTTGCATCTGTCACCTTCTTCACAGCCCAACATGGAGCAGGTCGTTGGGATGGGATGATTCCACCCAGCCTTCCTTTGCGTGGGAGATGGGTGGCAACCTGAAATGGGTTATGTCATCTACCGCAGCATCTGCCATCTCTACTACTGCGCTACAGCAAATCAGTGGCACAGGGAGCAGGAGCTCTCGTGTCCTCCAAGCTATGTCGCAATCGTGGTTTTGTTTTTCTCTCTGCCGTTGGATTGTTTTCCACCATTTCCACTGCTTTTGTTGGATCTGACGCAAAGTCTCTCACAGTGGTTATGCAGTAACATGCTCTTCTTTCTCCTCCTCTTGTAACTAAATTTATTTAACAGTTTATGATCCAAGTCTTCAAGTTTTAATTTGCTCTGTTAAAGCCAACAGACACTTTTGGGGGAAGGGATATGAATTTCTGGCTGTGAACCACAGCTGAAGTTCTGCTGAATAAATGCTGCTGGTTGATAATCTCACTTGCGTTCCCTTCAGGGCTGCATTAAGCAGAGATTAAGTGGATTATTGTTATTTATTTGTAATGTAGCAGCTCTCTGAAACTTCATCGGTGTCCTGGGTCTATGTTGTATTGTACAGACAAAGAATAAAATTATGTTTGTTACTCTAAAGAGCTTGCAGGCTGGTTTTCCGGGAAGAGAAAGCAGGTGCATTCACTTGAAGCTTTTATTTTTTAAAAATTTTCTCTTCTTGCCTTTTTTTCCTCTCTTTTCTGTGGCAATTATAATAAATCTCTTAAACCTTTGAACTGCTCAGAAGTGATGCTGGTTTGATGATTTGTTTTGATTTTCTGTTCTTATACTTTCCCTTTTCTGAGCAAAAGAGCACTCCCCAGGATGAGTATTGCACTGTAGTCTAGCTGATGCTGGTGTTCGCTTCATACCTGCCTGTTATCTCTGATTTTCTCTGAGTCTCTGCTTATAACAGTCCCCACTCTCAGACATCTCTTTACTGTGACAAGTTTTGTTATTTCTGAACTGTCTTCACTTCTGTGTGCCAGAGTGCCTTTATGGGAGGAGGAAGGGAAAACCAAATACATCAGGGATGCTTAGCGTGCTGATGGACGGTGTAGTGTTTGTGTCCTAACTTGAGTAGGCACCTAAACATTCTTCTGGCTGTCAGAATACTTTAAATTCTTCTATATATCATGTTTCAAATTCTGGTAATTTTTCATAAGGCTATGGCTCAGCAACGCTCAAACATAAAAATAAATTTTGTCAAAACTTAATTATGTCTGGCTTCACAGTGCAGCTCCCTGGTGTTCCAGTGATTCTTTCAGCACACGTTAGGGTTTATTTGTCACTGGTTTGCTCCTGACTTGCCAGCAAGGCTCTGCCTCATTTTCAGTGATGGCTTTTTTCATCAGGTGTTTCCTTTCCAGATTAACATAATGCTAGGGAAAGCTCGAGGTAGCTGAGGTGCACACCACCATGAAGAACCAGCTGCACAAGCCTGTCCAGAGCCCTTCAGCATGGTCCTGACTTTGGCCTGCCCTGATGTCTGTCCCAGTGCTGCTGCGGCTGACAGTGGTGACAACCTGGATGGAGAGCCGGTTTGATTTGCCTGCCTGTCTGGCACTCTCATCCCTGATGGCAAATATCTCTGTGCTTTCATAATGCATCACTGGGGGATGGAGGGTAAATCACAGAAATCTTAGTACAATAAACACATTAGAAGAATAGTAGGAATTCTTTTTTTCTTCTTTTCTCTGTTATTTTTTTGTTGGAGGTGGCATAATTCAGAGGGATGTAATAAGGTGTTGGTGACTCTCAGGACTTTTTCTTTTTTTGCTTGAGCTACACATGAAATCCTTCCTCTTCTAACCCAAATTGCAGGACATCTTTGCATTCCCCCATAATTGCTGTTTCAGCCTCAGGAGTGCAGATCGGGCTCTCTGCTCTGGGGCAGCCACTCCGTACACAGTGGACCCCTCGGCTCTGCCCAAAGCCTGATCCATCCTCATCAGATCAGGGCAACCTGAGCCAAGCTGGGCTGTGCAAATTCTGCGTGCCACCAGTCAGGATGTAGGAAGGTAAACGTATGGAAAAGATAAACTTCACACATGGCTTTTTTCCACCTGGCAATATGAAGGGGATTTTTCTTGGCAAACCCTAGAAGCTGATTTCAAGGTCAGTATGAACATGAATCATCACATGATTTTATTTTTTTACAAATATATGTATATATATATGTATAGTCATAGAGATTATTGCAAAATTACTTTGGAATTTGTTCTTTCCTGCTCTCGCTCTCTTGATGATACTCACGTCTTCTCTTTCTCTCATATATGTTCCATTGTATTTATACTGTAGATAAGGGATGACAGTGTGACTGATGATTAAAGCAGGAACTAAACTGGACTATTTTTAATCAGTGCAAATATAATTGTTGTAGACTTCCAGGGCGGGTGGTACTCAAGGTCTGGACCAAGTAACTGAGAGTGTGGTCTCAGTTTGAGCGTCAGACCTCTTAGAATTGAAACCAATTCTCAACCCAGCTCTGGCCAGAAGTTACATTTCTCACTACAAGTTTCTCACCACTGATTAGAGGTTAATGAATTTTCTTGTTTAGTGTGCAGGGATTTGTAGAGACTTAAAGGGATGCTGTCAGATGCTGGGTGGTTAGAAAACAGAAGTAATTCAGAGTTAGAATTTATTGTCAGCTGAGGTTTCACTGTCCCTTTTCTGACCAGCACAGTGTATACCTTGAGCAAGTGCAGGAGATACTACAAAACTTGCAGGAGCTCTTATGGTTGTCTATGGTCCTCTTTCATTAGCTTCACTGTGAATATATTTCAGTGCTGAGTATTCAGAACCATTATTTATAGACCTAATGGACTTGCTGTTTATGCCTTAGCACCTGATTGCTTAAAGGCTGAACCAGACAGAAAAAAATATTCACTTGGACCTAAAGTATATATTCAAATCTTCATCCTTTAATTATTCAGAACTCAGCTGGACCAGGCCCTGAGCAACCTGATCTAAGTTGTCTCTGCTTTGAGATGGGGGCTGGAGCAGGGACCCCCAAAGGTCCCTTCTAAACTTGCTTCTGTGATTTATATATATTTTTTTTAAATATCTTTTTTCTAGGGGATGGATATCAAAAAATTTTCCCTGTGAACAAATTCTTTAAAACTCTTAACTTCTGCTCTGGTGTTTCCAGCCAAGGAAATATAATCTGACCTAAACAGCTTCCCCAGGACACAGCAGAAAAGTTTAGTGACACTTGAAAACTGTAATTTAAGAGAAATATCGCTTCCAAGTCTTACTTGAAAGTCCACATGTTGTGTTTCATTAATAAAAATTTCATAATGTGATGTAGTTGGAGCTCTGTTTTTACACAGTCTCCTTATGTAAAGCCCTGTTTAATGTGAAGCATCCCTTGAAGTTCTAACTTTAATAAAACTTGTACCGCCAGGCAGAAAAAGGATTACGTTAATATCCTTAAAGTACATTTCTTTGAGAGCTAGTTGGGCTGAAATGTTCCTTAACTTGAGATACAAAATAGCCACAGTTGTGTTGTGTTCCTTTGCCCTGAAATACTTTGGGGATTTTAAACTCCCCCTCCCAAATCCATATTTTGCCTTGTGCAGTTGACATTGCTATTTTAAAATTTCATTATTTATGTCCAAGTGAAATAGGATGATATGACAGTATTTGCCATTGACAATTTATTTTTAATTCTCATTCACTTTTTTTTTCCCTAGTATTTTTGTTGCTTGAAATTGAATCTGTCACTGTATTGCTGGCTGGTGGACCAACCTGGGAAATGAACTCTAAAGAGCAGGTCTGCCAAGAATTTGCAAAGTGTCTGATTAATTTGGGGCATTTGGGGTCCCCAGACAGAGACATGTACCATTCTTAGTTGCTTCAAAGTTTTTTGCCTTTGTTTCTGCTGGTGCTATGCTGTTCAAGATATGATGATCTGAGTACTTTTATTTTTTAAGTGTTCAGCTTAGGTGACCAGCTTCATATTAATGGGCTGAAATTCCAAAAAGTTACTAAATACAAGAAGAGGGTGTCAGCCTCTAAGGTTTGGATCTGTAGTTGCTGGAGGCAGGGAGGAAAGCTTGGGGACCGTTCCTCTGTACTTTGCTTAAAGCAATCTTGTGCTCTCGCTTTGGTATCTGCTGTTTGTTATGCTGGAGGCAGGACCCTGAGCCAAGTCTATTCTGTGCAGAATAGAATTACACAAAAGAGGAATTTCTTATTTGGGAAAGGAAGTAATCTTTATCCCTACCCCCTACCCTGTTGAGGGGGAGCTGGGAAGGCAGACAATTTGCCTTCTTGTGCCGAAGCCAACCAGGCAGGCAAGCCCCAGGGAAACAGCCTCTGCCAGTATCCCCACCTGCGTGACACTCTGCTGTGGGATGGTGAAACACTTTTGCTCACATTTAATAATTTTGCATTGACCTGAAGTGCTTGATGTGAACTTTCACACAAGCTGTGGGCGCGTTGCATGCGGAGATGGCCGTGACCCGCCAAGATCTTCATCCTCTGACAAGTAACAGAAACAGGATATCTCTGGTTAAAGGTTTCTTGCCTGAGCTGGGTTTCCTTATCCTTGCCAAAACCTACTTGTGTTTTCTGCAAGGCATGCAGCTTAAAGTGGATAAATAAACCTGTTATGTGAATATGCAGAAATGCATTTGTTTATCCCCCTTCCCTCCCCTTTTTTATATTTTATCTGAGCCATAGGACTGCTCAGTTACCTTCTTTTGTGAGCCTTTCTATCTTACTGGGGAGTCCATGTGTAATTACCTGTAGCCATGCAAGCATTCATAATAAGGAAGAGGATAACAATGCCGTAAGTTTAAAAACACTCTTGGGGTCAAAAGTTCTTCTGGAAACACCAGGAGAGAATTTCAGAGAAAGCATTAGCATTGAGAAGGAACAGGAAGCATAACTCAACAATTAAATGCGTGCAGAGCATGGGGAGGGACCCTTATTACTTGGACGACTTGAGTGTTCATTCCCATTAGGGCACTGCAGTCTGAGAAGAAGTTGCTGAAACACAACTTACTCCTCCAACAGTGCTGCATGGCTGGAAAAGTGAGAAAGAACTTTTGCTGTCAGAAATCTGTTTTGCACTGAAATGCTTTACTTGGAGGGGGAAGAAGATGAAGAACCTGGTGTGAGGTTCCGTTGTGGCCAGCCCTTGTCCTGGAGAAAGGTTTAATGACTCCTTCCCACTTCATGGTGAGGGCAGGCAATGTTTGCAGATCCTGCTTCGTGCCAAATTGACCTTAGAAGGGGCAGGTGAGGGCAGGGTCCAGCCCTGGAGCTGCTGCTGCTTGGCTGTAAATGCTGCATTTATTGTCAGTCTGGCAGCACTGTACCTTTCTGACATACAGCCTTGTCCAGCATATCCGTGGCTCTGTGCCGGTGCAGTGCCCTTCACTCGTGCTGTAACTGAGCAGACACACTGGGTCCCACAGTGACCACAGAGGGCCGGGGACATGCAAGTTTTTAGACTAAATTAATTTGGGCAAGAGAAGAGACAAAGTGTTTGGGGACCAAATCTTGTTCACCTAATTAGGCTATTCTTCTTGTGTTGTTTCCAGAAGCTGTATCACATTAAAATAGACAACTGCAATTTGTCTTATAGCTGAGGGAATGTTCAGTGATGGCTTAATGGTGGTGGTGTGGCACTGGCAGGAGTTTGGGGAAGGTCTGGGCACACACATCGCATGAGTTTGGGGAGGAGGAAGAGTGGTGAAAGTCCCCCAGGGGCCAGTGTCATTGAACTACTGTTTTTCACATGTTCTAAAATTCACCTGTCAAGAAGACATTAATGTGAATGTATTATTCAGGTCAGGAGAGAGTTCCTCAGCAGCAGTCACATCCTTCCCTGCGCCTGGCTCCCATCCCTTCTGGGCCACTTTCTACTGCCTCTTTGTGACAGGCAAGCCCGGAGAAAACGGTTTCACCCAGAGACCGAGTACTCTGAAGGGTTCCCTGTAGACGTGATGCAGGCTACTTGCTTGGGCTGGTGGAAGATAACCTTTTTGACTTGAACATAAATATCAGTGTAGACAATGCCCAGAGTTATAATTTTTGCTCTTCCATGTGATATGTTTGAAAGCCAAGTCAGCAAAGTAATAGAAACACAGGTTTATCTACAGTACAGGTTCTGCATGGTCTTTGTTTTTGTGAATGAGGGTTTTTCCCATAAAGCAACAGATGTAGTACAGCCTGTCTCTCCTTTGGCTGTTTGGATAACTGCCCAGTTTTGAAGGAGATGAACTGCCTTAAACAAGCTAAAAATAACCCCCTCATGGCACTGGAACAAGAGAGATGCTGTCACAGCCATGCGGTTCACATACATTAACAGAAGGATCACAAAGACTGTAGGATTTGAGAGTTAGCGTGAATGTCATATCATCACATCTGCAGTTTGTTTATCTGCAAATTCTTGAGCATGTACACAGTCCAGTCTTGGTTGGGCTGGGTTCAAACTCATTCTAGATGTGCTGTGCTTGAATAAATGTAGCATATATAATGTATGCGGCTTCAGATCCTTGATTCAGGTATGAAAGGCTTAATGCTTATGTGTTTCATATCCTCTCATGTACTTAGAATGACATAAAACATAGTTGTGGAGCTGAAATCCAAAGCTCTCCACCAGCTGTGTCATGGGAACTCTCTCTGCAGCTGTGTGTTGACTTCGGCATTAGGAAGGTCTTCTTTCATTCTCAGGAGAGTTGTTTATTTTTGAGGATTGCTTATTCCTTCACTGTGAATAAAAAGGTTGTCATTTAAAAAAGAGAAGTAGAAGCAATTTATTGTTTGTCATGATGCATAGGCTCCAGATTTGTAGTAAGCCATGAGCTGAGCATTTATTAAAGAAAATAACAAAGGAGCTGGACTGGCTTTCACATGACTTAAGTTCCATGTTTGTCTCCTCTGTTTACCAGGACCGGTCTTCTGGGACCTCTCTGCAGCACATGGAGACATCTCGTGGGCAACGACTAAACTGCATGCAGGCGTGTCATGGTTTTTGATGTTTGGGGGAGGGGGGAGGGAAGGGTGAGGCGTAAAAAAGAAAACAGCAGTGATCTGTTTGTGCACCAGAAATGTATGCATTTGATTTCCTTTGGTTTAGAAGCTGTTTCTAGTGAAAATCATAATATGCTGCAGAAGAAAAGTAATCTGGTCCAAAAAGGGTTGGGAACTGTTTAGCTATTTAACTATTTCCAAGGCAGGTGTTGTCTGTGCTATCTGTTTCTTGGAGAACTTCACTGCATTAGCCATTTCCTGCATTTCTTCTTAGTTAAAAGGATGGTTTTAAAGTTTTGTGTCTTCAAAACATAATTATTAATTTTAGTGGCTGTTTGCAAACCTGACAATGAAATCTGCTTTACTTAACTGCAGTCCTGACCATAAATATAACATTGCACCAGTGGGTCTTTGGAGCCAGTACAGCTGAGATCCTGCTGCATCGAAAACCTGCCAGCATCCTCTGGGCCATGGTCAGTGCGTTGGGGCTCCTGGTATCAAACACGCTGAAGAAAGTTTTGAAGTGTCTTGTACAAAATAAACAGAGCATTCTGGAAGATGAGTTCTGCCATAGTGCATTTCCAGTCTGTTTGCTGAGGATGCAGGTACTGCTGCTGGCTCTGCTGGGTGAGTGCCAGGTTATGTTTCATGTCCAGGTTTCTGTGTGACTACTGTATAGACTTGGTAAAGAGCAATAAAAATAACCGTTGGGGTTTTGTACCACCTGAAGCTGACAGCAGTGCCCTTTCTAGCAACTGCTGTGTTACAGTGAAGGCTTTAGGGTGGCTTTTGAGTGCAGGCATTTGGTAGAGTGATAGACGAGGCATTCTTAGAGACCGCTTTAAAGGATTTTGTTTTGTTTATTTGGCATTTCCATCTATTCAGAAAATAGGGCAGCTCCAGTTTTTGACTCTTTATCAGACTTCCTGATCTCCTTGCTGCACATGAACTAAGATTTTTCCAACACGTATTTATAATTAGATAATGGACGCCTCAGGTTCTCATCCCCTTTCCCTGGGCAGGAGGAAGCACAGGCTGCACCCAGTGGTACTGCCACGGGTAACTCCCAGATGGGCTGCTGGGCAAGGTGGCTGGTGCTTTGTTCCACCAGTGGTGCTAAATATAGTCCAAATCAGAGCCCTCCTGGAGCCTCGCTGGTGGAGCCTGCCCTGGCTGAGGTGCAGAGCTTCTGTCTGCCCTGGCAGCATCATGCTGGGGGAAAAAACAGGGCACCAGGTTTTTCTAAGATGCCAGTCATGCACTGAATCAGTGCTGACATAGAGCTGATGTTCCTCCTCTTTTCCCCCATCCCTGGCTCCATTTGGATCTCTGTGTTTGTGCCATGACAGAGGGGAGGAGCAAAACAATACCCTATGAAAAAGGGTGTCCTGTAGCTTACTCCAGAAACAATTAAATTTGGGTTTAATTTGTACTTGTTGGAAGGCCCATGGTTCAGCTAAGGGTGCTACCTGGGCATTGGGAGCTGCTCTGTTTCAGAAAGGTGCCCCTGGGTGCTGGTGCCCCTGGATGCTGCAGCCCCTGATGCTGCATGTCCTGGCTCATCCAGCTCTTTCCAGCATGCAGGCAGCTTTGTGCGTGCTCTAAAACAGAACAGTAAGCTATGGAAAACTCAGTGCTGGACAAGGTTAGAAAAATCCATGTCCTCTGCATCGTTTGCAGTGTTAATTCAGGTAAATTGTAGTGCTGCACTTTGGAATTTATCTGGGAGATGGATTCAATTAAATTGAAAAAGGCCTAATTTAAACGTGAAGGTATTTTACTTTCTGTGCAAGATAAAGGGGCCTGTGGAGCTCCCTGCCTACCAGATACATTTAAGGCTTAAAGCATGCTGTGCCCCAGAAAGCAATAAATAATTGCACAAATAACTGGAATAACTTGAAATATAATCGGTCTTCAAAGGAAATCTTCAAAACTTTTGGAAAGGCAAAAGCCTTTAAGGCATCAGCTAGTCTTGAGGGATTAGGAAAAGGACTCTGTGCAGGGACCAGGTGAAGCCAGGTTTACATTGGGCATTTTGCACCTTTCTCTGAAGAGAGTCTGGTGCTAGCTGCTCTTAGAGCCTCGGGTTCATCCTGCCAGCTGCCCTACAGACAGCGGCATTGGAGTGTTTCATAATTAAATATGTTTGGGGTAGCGCTGCTTAAGGAAAAACTGCTCTGGCTGTGTCAGGACTGAAGAACATGAGGAATTATCCCATGGAGCCTGTGCAGGGTAGCTGTGTGCAGGGGCACGGCCCTTCCTCTTTCACATCACTGTTTTACCGAAGAGCAGTGGACTTGCTGCTGGACTTGCATTGCCAGTGCAGATAGGGCTGAATTGGTCGTGCTGCAGACAGCTCAGTCTGACTCTCTTTCGCTCCTAGCTATCAGGTTAAACTTGTCTATATACTGCTAGCACTCTTCAGCAGAGAAAGCCGTCAGGCCGTGCCGTGGGGAGCTGGATGGGCTCTCTGGTGGGAGAAGCAGCAGCTTAGGAGCTCTGTGACAGCAGCAGTAAAGCAGCTTGCTTATTAAATTGTGTCATCCCCTGTGTGCCACTTTGTTTTTGTAGATTGGCGTCGATTGCCAAGCTGTTTGTAGTTAAACAATGCAGACTCTCATAATCCTGCTCCTCATCTCGCCTAATTAGGGACCTGGTCACGCTGGAGCGTTGCCCGAACGAGGACTCTGGGGGCAGTTGTTCGTTCTGGTGCGGTACCAGGACCACATGTCAGTGATAGCGCCATTTCCTCTGGAATCAATTGAGATGTCACCATCGCTTGATCCTGGAGCTACTTAATGAACTGGCAAAATGGGCTCTATTTTTAGGTCTCTCTTCAAACTACTGTGCGTGTTAAATCTCCCCTTGTCCTTAAGGCCAGGACAGCATTGAGCAGGATCTATTGGTTTAGTTTAATAAGAGGTGTGCAGAACTGAAATAATAAGCTCCATTTCCTTGAAAGTGAGGAAAATTAAAATGGCATGGCTAAATGCACACAGCCGCCTCAAGACAGTAAAGCGATATGTTCACGTGTGGCCAGAAGGATAAGGTGGAGCTGGGTTTTTCTTCTCTTCTCAGTTACAACAGAGCCAAAGATTACAGATGCACAACTTTGGGGAGTTCTTGAAAGGTTTCTGGATTGGGTTTCTAACTGTTTTCTCAGTAGGATAAAAACCCTTGGTGGTTTTTTAGACAAGCTCAACAACTTGAAGAATACTTCATTGCAAATGCTAGAGTATCTTCCCCTACATGTTTATAATTAGTGTCAGAAAAGTATTTTTGCTAAAATAAGAAATAAACACAGACATAAGTAATTTAGAAGTTTTTACTTCTTATTGTAGTCTGAATCCAAGTTAGATAAAATGTAATTTCAGGAAGCTGCTGAGAATGCCTTGAGGCTTTCCCCAGCATTGGTGTTTGTGCACACATGCCCTTCTGGAGATCATACGTGGGGTTTGCCGTCTGCAGGTTCACAGCCTCCAGGATTACGCAGCAATGAGGTGAAGGAATGGGGTGCACAATTTTAATGCCAGTGGCAATAATCTCCTATTCTTCCTCTCACCCCACTAGATGGAAATGTATGTAATTGCAGAATGCATCTGTACTTTGCTTCTGTTGCACAGTCAGAATAAATAAAAGAAAAAAAGAGGCTCCAGACAAAGCCCCGTGGAGTAGAAACACAAGATGTACCTGGATGCATCACCCTTGAGCCCAGGGTCTGGGTGGAAATTGGCAGTGGTAGTGGTGATTTCAGCACCTCTTTGTATTGTGCAAACTAACTGAATTTTTCTTCCCCTGTGCTCTGTGTTGGAGGAAGCAGTTCAGCTTTGGACTGGGAATTGTGTTGTCTCATCAGGTATAACTGCCCATATCCACACACGCCACAGAAACAAAATAGCTCTACAGCTCCAGACCCAAGCTGGGTTGTGCTCAGCTCCAGAAGAGTCGGGCTGGACCCATCCCTGTCTATTAGGATAGTTAAACAGCATGCTGACAAAACTGGCTGCTTTGGTGAGGCATCCCGCTTGTTTTTCTTCATCCCTGTTCTTTAAATACATCTCCACTGCAGAGTTAACACTGCTCCAGAGTACTGATTGTTTTGCACACCTTTAAAACCAGCAGCTGTGTGATTTTTGTGTTTGTGCAAATGACTTCTACGAAGTTTCTAGAAGGGAGGCATTCTCACTTAACAAAGAGTACTTTTGCTTGCGTAGCTTTGTGTGATCTGTGAAGTCCCAGCTCACTTCCAAAGACTGCTGTCTTCTGGGCATCCCTTTCTCTCGTAGGTAGAGTTTGTGATACTTTGGTGATGGCCTAATCACTGATGTCTTGGGTCTCTTGGGTGGGTTTTTGGATCTGATTTCTTCCATCTTTTCCGGAATGAGTCCCTCATTAGGATGACCAAATCATAAGCACTGTTTTTTTCAGACTAATTAGTTATTTTGTTCTTCAGATAAATCTGAATTACATGGATCTGTCAGCTGCAGAGCATTTGATACTAGAAGTGGACTCTGAAGTAGTTGCTGCAATGCCTTGAGAAATCAACAAGAACTAGCTAGGATGTGCAAACTATGTGTAAACTGTGTGTAGCTGTTGATGTTAAAAGGGGAGGACTAAAAAGCAGTTTCCACTCCAGCTTCCTGTTATCAGCCAGTTTTATGTTTTCCTGACGTTTTTACCCTTTGAACTGAAACAATGAAGTCTAGACTCTGTGCAAAAGATAAACTTTGGCTTTCTTGGTTTGGGGATAAGAGAGACTGGGGAATGGGAGGCAGGTTCTGGAGAAGATTCTGCCATTTTTAAGCTTGAATATTGGAAGTAGAAATTATTTTAACAGTAAGATTGGTCATTTTGTTACCTCAAATGTGTATTTTATTCATTTAGATAGAAGTAATATAGGTTATAAGATAAATTAGTAACTTAGAGATTGTAGTTTAAGGATAGAAACCAACACATAAGATTTGTGGTATGCATTATATGCAAGGACTGTTTGGACTATATATAATTAATAAATTAGATTGTACCCAGGGAATCATGTTGATTGTCTGCATATTAGTATTCACCTCATTTTTCCATTGTTGTATTTCTGTGTGTATTTATGTAGTAATACAATGTATGGGAAGATGCTGATTCCCTGGCTTATCATTGCTATCCAGCAATGAAAAAAACTTTTTACTGAGCAAGGTAGTTCTGGGTCAGTCTGTCTTTCAAGAAAAACGGAGTGATTTAATTAAAGACCCCTAATCAGGGACTGCAGGAACTGCTGTCCTTGAATTGTAAAACATCCCAGAGCATGGGTGCTTTGTTATCGCGAGTCCTAGGACTGTTAAATTAAAGTGTCCTTAAGATGAACTATCTCATTATAATGTGGAAAACATACCTCCAAGTGTTGGGAGGACCCTCCCTGAATTAAGACCCTCTCTCACCAAGCATGTGTAGTAAATTTAAGGAACACAGTGTTTTTAAATCGAAGTGAACAAAGAACTAACCAACTGCAGTTAAGAAGAGATAAAAACTAGCCACTTATAGTGTGAGGGATGTGGTAAACAAGACAAACTACCATTTTGAACTGTACAAATACACAATGCAACTGTAACTGTGTGTGCTTGATTTGTGGAAATTTCCCACTTTGTACCCCACACAGAATAAAGCAATGACTCCTCTCTAAACATACATTTGTATGTTTCAGGAGTTATTTTAAATTTCAGGTAACAATTTGGGTGGGACTTTTTTTTTTTAAGTGACTTCCAGCAATTTATATAGTACATTAACAGTATAATACTAGTACATGTTTATGGTGGTGTCACTGACGGGCTATGTGACCAAGGTATCCCTTGTTTAAGGCACAGATTGTATTGCCCAGATGAGGCAATGGTTATTGTCAGCAAGCTCTGTGCAGATGGGTTGGTGTGTCTCTCAAACTCCTGCTCTGGCAGGAGGCTCAGCGCGCACGTGCCCACAGGTGGTCCCACTGCAGTCATGGCAGTTAAAAGGGCAAACCGACCCTCAGGACCCTCTGAGACCCGCTCAAGAACTTCCCACACGAGGTGGTGTGCATGCTTTGCGTAACTCCACCAGATGGGAGGGCTGCTCCACCCAAGGTGAGGACCCACCCTCCCAACCCACCTTCCAGGGTCTTCCAGCCGAAACACTACAGAAGCCACCAAAGTCACCAGATCAAGCAGCCATATGCTGGCCCATCACCCAGGACCAGTGATTTGACAGATTGTAAATGGTCATCTCTGGAACATAAGGTGGTAGTACCACCCCCCCCTTTCCTGTCATCTTTAACACTTTTATTTCTTCTTTACTTCTTTCCTTCCGGCTTTCCTCTCCTTATTCCTTTCCAACTCTCAGATAACATATGGTTAAAGCACAGACACATACACGTATATAGTTAAAGTTATATTCTCAATTGTGTTCATGATATAAGAATTATTGGATATATATAGTTACACTTTGCATTTATGATCTAAGAATTACTGGATATACATTAAGTTATATTCTCACTCATATTCATGCTATAAGAATTGTTGGAGATATATATATATATATGTACTTAAAGTTGCATTCTTGATCACATTTAGTTCATGATATAAGTATTGTTGGAAAAGACTCCTATGTCGGTGCATTTACTTGGTGGGGGGTTTGCAAGTCCACCTGTAAATGTAAGATGAGCATTTCCAGGCTTTTGTGTACTTAACTGTGTAATCTTCATAATTTGCTGTTAAATTAACTTTTCATCCATTATGCATTGGCATTCAGCTCTGGACACTAACAATAAAATAACACTTTTTTTAAAAAGTGGTTTTCTCTGTAAACATGATGTCTCTGGAACTTTGCGGAGTTAAACAGACAGCAATAAAAGCTACATTAAAACTTTGTTAAAATGCACATGGAAGCACCTGAACGAGGTGCTGTGGATGCTGGAGGCACTCTGGTGGCATTAGTGTGGTACTCTGCAGAGGATCCCTGGCCAATAGTGAGCTGTAGGTGTACCCACTGGTAAGATTTGCAATAATGTCCAAAGGCGTTGCTGAAAATTACTTAGGGAGATGTGTGCTGGCTTAATACAATGACATGCAGTGGAATTTTCTGTCCCTTCATGAAAATGAGAGGAAATCCATCAACTTCTCTGGTTTACAAGTAAATAATTTTTTTTCTTATTATTATTTTTTAGGTGATGGAAACTGAGAAGTCTCAAGATCCAGCTTGTGCAGAAATGTCCAAAGGAAACAGCCAGGGTCCAACTCTGGGAAGCGGCATACTGAAATACAGAAGTCGATCCCAAGGTAGAACTGGGTTGAAAACAGATAGCAACAGTAGAATTTTTATGTTGTAGATTTTAGCCTTCTAAAAGTTAGATAGGTTTTCTCTCCTTTGGAGATCATATTAGTTTAATTGGGAAGGAAAATCACAGCTGTAAGGCGTTTGCATTCAGTCTCCTGGGCTGAACTCTTGTATGGACAGAAAGATGAAGCAAAATTGTGGAAGCCTCTTTCTTTTTTTTTTTTAACCTTTTTTTTTTTCACTTCTCTCTCACTGTTTTTTTAACATTTACATTCCTTTCATATTTCAGTGTGCTCTAACAATGAGGTGGGGGACAGGATTCAACATGCTATCACCAAAGTACCCCTTATGGAGAATACTCCCCAAATTTGCTGTTGCTTTGTCTCCAGGTCTTAACAGTAACCTCCATGCAGAGCTCCATCACATTCTCATCCCTAATACTCTCCCAAGTCTCCCTCCCTCTTACGTTCACCTTAATTTCCATTTACTCAGATATTTTTAGCATGCTTCAGGGAGCTTCTCTGGCTGTAAGCCCCGTGGCTGTGTGTTGGTGGCTCCCTGAGGATCCAGCCCTGGCTGCCATAAGCGCTGGTGTCCCTGGGCTGTGGGCGAGCCTAGAACATCCCCCAGTCTGGTCCCAAGCCTGGGCTGCAGCGTGGGAAGGGAACCTGCATTCAGAGATGTGCAGAAAACACAGAAATATAACAGTTCTCCTAAAAGAAGAGAGGGAGCAGTGATGGGAAAGGGTTGGTTGTAGGTGTCAGATTTGGGAGTGAAAGAAGTACCAAGATGCTGGGTCTTGCCAAGATAGCTGGTTGTGTGCAGCAGCAGTGCCCTGCAAGCCCAGGAAAGGGGATCTTTAAAACCAGAGGTGATTCCACACCCAAAAGCAAGGAGTGGGTTCAAATCGCACTCTGGGTAGTGACTACAGATTTTACTTATGGATGTGGCAGCAGAATTACCTTGATACTGTGAGAAAACAAGAAGTGCCCCAGCTCTGTGCTGCATCCCTCCTTGGCTCTGGCACCGATGCTTGCACAGCCTCCGGGTGAGGAGGAGGTGGTAGAAAATGGGTTTGGGGCTCTTCTGGGCAAAATTGCAGCAGGTCTGCCTCAGCCTGTGGCTTGTGAGCCCTGTCTCCAGGGTAAGGACAGGACAGGGAGGATGAAGGCAAAGCAGTGTTGTCCCTTCCTATGGCAGCCCCAGCTTAATGTTGGTTTAAATTAATCTTAAAACCGTGTAACAAAATCCAGCATGCACAAATTAGGCCTGTGTCTTGGGTTTTCGTCTGTAAAATAGGGGATAATGGCCCTTCCCTGCATGGTGGGGAAAGGGCAAAGGATAAATGTGTGGGAACTGCTGTGACTGGGGGTTCTGTGGGGACCTCGGAGAAAATGAAAATTGGAGGAGCCCTGGTGCAAGGAGTGGGGTAGGGTACTCTGCGGCTAATTACGGGATGTCCTTCAATACAAATAATTCTGTTTCTTACGTGAACTCTGCACTCTTCTCCTCTTTAAGACAACTAGGATTGTTGCCGGAGGAAAAGAAAATAGCAGTTATTTGGCAGATTTTTCCTTCTTCCATTCCAGAAAAATTTCCCTTAACGTGACATGACACCTCCAGAAATGAATCCTGCTACAGTGTTAGGTCTTTTAATTTTAAATAAATGAAGCTTGAGAGCTTAGTGCATTGGCAAGTGCCATTGGGTGAGAACAGATGAATTTTTGTGTCCCTGAGCTACTGGCTCAATTATCTTCTGCTTTTCCTTACTACCACGAGCAGCAGCGCTGAGGAGTTCAGCATCACTGAAAGCTCATAGAAAATCTGTGACAGCAGGAGAATTTTTCAGTTGAGGATGACCAAAACTAGCTTCTAACTTGCTGTCTGGGAACTGAGTAGCATTGTTTTAAGGCACTGTTTAAGCTGGGATTTGCAGGAGGTGATTATTGCCAGCTGGCGAGAGGATAAAGGAGCTCTGAGATGTTTGTGGGATGTCTTTCTGTGGTTTTCCCTAGGTGCCGGATCCCGCTTGGAGTCTGTGGGAGAAGATGATGAGCTGACAGTGGAAAATGGCGAATCAAGTTACGAAATAGCGGTGAAATATTCCCGAGGTGGAAGAAAGCACTCTCTGCCCCAGCAGCTGGAGTCGGCAGGAGCTAGGCAGGTGGGTGGCAGGCAGGGCTGGTTCAGAGCACCTCCCTGTGCTCTGTCCTTCAGGATCTGTCTGGAGCTCATGGAAACAAGCGTAGTGAAATGAGGCCACATAGGTACATCATTGCGACTGAAACCAGGCCTGGACACCAAAATGGGAGTGCTTGGCCACCTATGAAGAGCTTCTTTACTCTGAGAATGATATGGAGGGGTAGAGGCACTAAAGCTGATCTTACGAGTTGTGGTTCTATAGTCCTGAGGACTTGAACAAAAAAATGCTGTGTCTCTTTATCATAATGACTTGATGATGTAGGCTCTTTTTTTTTTTTTTTTAAGCAGATAAGTACTTCAGTATATCATGAGGCTACACTTAATCTTTTTAATTTAAATTGTGACTGGTACATTACAAAATGATCCTACTGTGCAAAATGCGGGAAAATTACTGTGGCAAGATTCACTTTGACTGTAATGAGCTAGGATTTAATCCCTTGAACATTTTTCTGAATATATCCGTAAGATCCCCGCGCCCCCCACTTCCGCAACACACGCAGTTTTCCTAGTATGACATTCCAGTGCTCGTGCCAAGCAACCAGAGCAACTTCCTTTGTTTGCTGCTGTTTGTTAGGACTACCATATCGTGAAGAAATCCACCCGTTCCTTCAGTGCTGCCCAAGTGGAAT